>NW_027207827.1:0-80000 GCF_963455315.2 Globicephala melas
TATTTCAGTTAGAATCATCGTACCTGAATCCACGCATTATGCTGCTACGGGCCTGATGACATAGATTTCATTGCTGAGTGATACTGCATTGTACATAAGTACCACAAGTTCTTTATCCATTTTTCACTTTCTGTGATATTGAACTTGTACGGTAAACGAGGTTCTTGTAAACAGAGGCGTCCCAAACTTTGGGGTGGCTGTGTCTTTTTGATTTTAATTTCCCTAAGCTATAGGACCATAAGTGGAAGTGCCCTAGGCTCTGTTGCTTTGTTTTTTAGATGTTTCAGGAAACACCATACATTTCTCCCGAGTGTCTGTTGACAATTTACATCCCGCCCATCAGCATAACAAGGCTCCCAGTTCTCCATGGCCTGTCCTGCCTTTCTGGATTTTACACTTTTTTCAGATGGCCCTTTTGACCGGGGTGAAGTGAGACTTCCTTGTAGTGCAGATTTCCTTTGCAAGTTTGCTTGGTTGGCCAAAAAGCGCGTATGCTTTTTTTCCTGAATATATTCAGGAAAAAACGCATACGCCCTTTTTGGCCAAGTGCATCATTGTGGACATTCTGCCTCTTTTCCTATGCTTTCAATGCAATTCCAGTCTACCTCCTGAAATCGGTTTCCTGCAATTCTGCCCCGCTTTCAAGTCCTCTTGGCAGCCTTACTTCAGTATATTTTTGGACGATAGCTGTCATTTATAACTCTGCAGGTTTGTGAATTACAGTGCCCCTGAGCTCCTTTCTTCAACTCACTTTCTTGTGAGCTGGCCGCAACACCGCAGGATGGCTTCAGGCCCTAATCTGGTTCTGGCACGGCACGCTGAGCCTTTGGTTACTTCCTCTACCTGGTGGGAAATGAGAGTTAAATTTGCCCGTCCAGACACCTCCAGCTAGTCTCTCATTGGTTCTTGCTATTCCTGTTCATCTTCCGCAGAAATTGCAAACTGGGCCAAACAGGAGGTTAAAGGCGCTGACTCTCCAAGTGGGGAGAGTGTTAGTAAAGCATCTGGAATGTTGCACCCGAGTACCAGGGGTGGAAAACTGAGACATATTTGAACACGTCTCCCGTTCACACGGTTGATCATACTCTGGGTTCCACATGCATGTTTTACCTGAAGGAAGAATACCTTAAACCTGGAGAGTTGAGACCCGTGTAATGGGTACCATGCAATATGACTTCAAAGGGTCTTCGTTTGCTCACCGAACCTCCTCAATCCTATCACTGCTGCGTTTACGCCACTGTACACATGCTTGATTCTCTTTCGGAGACATAGCAATCCATAGGTTTTAAGATACTTACTAGTCAGGTACATTCTTAGGCGTTTAATATGGGGTGTTGAGTCCATTTCGTTGAGCAAGGAGTAGCTCTTGTCTATTCCTTATTTGGCTTAAGGAACTTTATCTGTGCTCATTTCAATCTCTGGTTTTATGCAGCACCCCAACTCACCTTTCCCCTTAAGCAAGCATAAGTTGGTTTTCTAAATTTGAGACGCTGTTCTGTTTTGGAATTCAGTTCCTGTGTAGCCAAGTTTACATTCCGTGTATTAGTGATATCTTATGATGTTTCTTTTTCTGTGTGACTTATTTCAGTTAGAATCATCATGCCTGAATCCACTCATTGTGCTGCTAAGGGCCTGATGACATAGATTTCATTGCTGAGTGATATTGCTTTGTAAGTAAATACCACAACTTCTTTATCCATTTTTCACTTTCTGCGATGTTGAACTTGTACTGTAAACGAGGTTCTTGTAAACAGAGGCGTCCCAAACTTTGGGGTGGCTGTGTCTTTTTGATTTTAATTTCCCTAAGCTATAGGACCATAAGTGGAAGTGCCCTAGGCTCTGTTGCTTTGTTTTTTAGATGTTTCAGGAAACACCATACACTTCTCCCGAGTGTCTGTTGGCAATTTACATCCCGCCCATCAGCATAACAAGGCTCCCAGTTCTCCATGGCCTGTCCTGCCTTGCTGGATTTTACACTTTTTTCAGATGGCGCTTTTGACAGGGGGGAAGTGAGACTTCATTGTAGTGCAGATTTCCTTTGCAAGCTTGCTTGGTTGGCCAAAAATGGCGTATGCGTTTTTTCCTGAATATATTCAGGAAAAAACGCATACGCCCTTTTTGGCCAAGTGCATCATTGTGGACGTTCTGCCTCTTTTCCTATGCTTTCAATGCAATTCCAGTCTACCTCCTGAAATCGGTTTCCTGCAATTCTGCCCCGCTTTCAAGTCCTCTTGGCAGCCTTACTTCAGTATATTTTTGGACGATAGCTGTCATTTATAACTCTGCAGGTTTGTGAATTACAGTGCCCCTGAGCTCCTTTCTTCAACTCACTTTCTTGTGAGCTGGCCGCAACACCGCAGGATGGCTTCAGGCCCTAATCTGGTTCTGGCACGGCACGCTGAGCCTTTGGTTACTTCCTCTACCTGGTGGGAAATGGGAGTTAAATTTGCCCGTCCAGACACCTCCAGCTAGTCTCTCATTGGTTCTTGCTATTCCTGTTCATCTTCCGCAGAAATTGCAAACTGGGCCAAACAGGAGGTTAAAGGCGCTGACTCTCCAAGTGGGGAGAGTGTTAGTAAAGCATCTGGAATGTTGCACCCGAGTACCAGGGGTGGAAAACTGAGACATATTTGAACACGTCTCCCGTTCACACGGTTGATCATACTCTGGGCTCCACATGCATGTTTTACCTGAAGGAAGAATACCTTAAACCTGGAGAGTTGAGACCCGTGTAATGGGTACCATGCAATATGACTTCAAAGGGTCTTCGTTTGCTCACCGAACCTCCTCAATCCTATCACTGCTGCGTTTACGCCACTGTACACATGCTTGATTCTCTTTCGGAGACATAGCAATCCATAGGTTTTAAGATACTTACTAGTCAGGTACATTCTTAGGCGTTTAATATGGGGTGTTGAGTCCATTTCGTTGAGCAAGGAGTAGCTCTTGTCTATTCCTTATTTGGCTTAAGGAACTTTATCTGTGCTCATTTCAATCTCTGGTTTTATGCAGCACCCCAACTCACCTTTCCCCTTAAGCAAGCATAAGTTGGTTTTCTAAATTTGAGACGCTGTTCTGTTTTGGAATTCAGTTCCTGTGTAGCCAAGTTTACATTCCGTGTATTAGTGATATCTTATGATGTTTCTTTTTCTGTGTGACTTATTTCAGTTAGAATCATCATGCCTGAATCCACTCATTGTGCTGCTAAGGGCCTGATGACATAGATTTCATTGCTGAGTGATATTGCTTTGTAAGTAAATACCACAACTTCTTTATCCATTTTTCACTTTCTGCGATGTTGAACTTGTACTGTAAACGAGGTTCTTGTAAACAGAGGCGTCCCAAACTTTGGGGTGGCTGTGTCTTTTTGATTTTAATTTCCCTAAGCTATAGGACCATAAGTGGAAGTGCCCTAGGCTCTGTTGCTTTGTTTTTTAGATGTTTCAGGAAACACCATACACTTCTCCCGAGTGTCTGTTGGCAATTTACATCCCGCCCATCAGCATAACAAGGCTCCCAGTTCTCCATGGCCTGTCCTGCCTTGCTGGATTTTACACTTTTTTCAGATGGCGCTTTTGACAGGGGGGAAGTGAGACTTCATTGTAGTGCAGATTTCCTTTGCAAGCTTGCTTGGTTGGCCAAAAATGGCGTATGCGTTTTTTCCTGAATATATTCAGGAAAAAACGCATACGCCCTTTTTGGCCAAGTGCATCATTGTGGACGTTCTGCCTCTTTTCCTATGCTTTCAATGCAATTCCAGTCTACCTCCTGAAATCGGTTTCCTGCAATTCTGCCCCGCTTTCAAGTCCTCTTGGCAGCCTTACTTCAGTATATTTTTGGACGATAGCTGTCATTTATAACTCTGCAGGTTTGTGAATTACAGTGCCCCTGAGCTCCTTTCTTCAACTCACTTTCTTGTGAGCTGGCCGCAACACCGCAGGATGGCTTCAGGCCCTAATCTGGTTCTGGCACGGCACGCTGAGCCTTTGGTTACTTCCTCTACCTGGTGGGAAATGAGAGTTAAATTTGCCCGTCCAGACACCTCCAGCTAGTCTCTCATTGGTTCTTGCTATTCCTGTTCATCTTCCGCAGAAATTGCAAACTGGGCCAAACAGGAGGTTAAAGGCGCTGACTCTCCAAGTGGGGAGAGTGTTAGTAAAGCATCTGGAATGTTGCACCCGAGTACCAGGGGTGGAAAACTGAGACATATTTGAACACGTCTCCCGTTCACACGGTTGATCATACTCTGGGTTCCACATGCATGTTTTACCTGAAGGAAGAATACCTTAAACCTGGAGAGTTGAGACCCGTGTAATGGGTACCATGCAATATGACTTCAAAGGGTCTTCGTTTGCTCACTGAACCTCCTCAATCCTATCACTGCTGCGTTTACGCCACTGTACACATGCTTGATTCTCTTTCAGAGACATAGCAATCCATAGGTTTTAAGATACTTACTAGTCAGGTACATTCTTAGGCGTTTAATATGGGGTGTTGAGTCCATTTCGTTGAGCAAGGAGTAGCTCTTGTCTATTCCTTATTTGGCTTAAGGAACTTTATCTGTGCTCATTTCAATCTCTGGTTTTATGCAGCACCCAAACTCACCTTTCCCCTTAAGCAAGCATAAGTTGGTTTTCTAAATTTGAGACCCTGTTCTGTTCTGTAATTCAGTTCCTGTGTAGCCAAGTTTACATTCCGTGTATTACTGATATCTTATGATGTTTCTTTTTCTGTGTGACTTATTTCAGTTAGAATCATCATACCTGAATCTACTCATTGTGCTGCTAACGGCCTGATGACATAGATTTCATTGCTGAGTGATATTGCTTTGTACGTAAATACCACAACTTCTTTATCCATATTTCACTTTCTGCGCTGTTGAACTTGTACTGTAAACGAGGTTCTTGTAAACAGAGGCGTCCCAAACTTTGGGGTGGCTGTGTCTTTTTGATTTTAATTTCCCTAAGCTATAGGACCATAAGTGGAAGTGCCCTAGGCTCTGTTGCTTTGTTTTTTAGATGTTTCAGGAAACACCATACACTTCTCCCAAGTGTCTGTTGGCAATTTACATCCCGCCCATCAGCATAACAAGGCTCCCAGTTCTCCATGGCCTGTCCTGCCTTTCTGGATTTTACACTTTTCTCAGATGGCCCTTTTGACCGGGGGGAAGTGAGACTTCATTGTAGTGCAGATTTCCTTTGCAAGTTTGCTTGGTTGGCCAAAAAGCGCGTATGCTTTTTTTCCTGAATATATTCAGGAAAAAACGCATACGCCCTTTTTGGCCAAGTGCATCATTGTGGACATTCTGCCTCTTTTCCTATGCTTTCAATGCAATTCCAGTCTACCTCCTGAAATCGGTTTCCTGCAATTCTTCCCCGCTTTCAAGTCCTCTTGGCAGCCTTACTTCAGTATATTTTTGGACGATAGCTGTCATTTATAACTCTGCAGGTTTGTGAATTACAGTGCCCCTGAGCTCCTTTCTTCAACTCACTTTCTTGTGAGCTGGCCGCAACACCGCAGGATGGCTTCAGGCCCTAATCTGGTTCTGGCACGGCACGCTGAGCCTTTGGTTACTTCCTCTACCTGGTGGGAAATGAGAGTTAAATTTGCCCGTCCAGACACCTCCAGCTAGTCTCTCATTGGTTCTTGCTATTCCTGTTCATCTTCCGCAGAAATTGCAAACTGGGCCAAACAGGAGGTTAAATGCGCTGACTCTCCAAGTGGGGAGAGTGTTAGTAAAGCATCTGGAATGTTGCACCCGAGTACCAGGGGTGGAAAACTGAGACATATTTGAACACGTCTCCCGTTCACACGGTTGATCATACTCTGGGTTCCACATGCATGTTTTACCTGAAGGAAGAATACCTTAAACCTGGAGAGTTGAGACCCGTGTAATGGGTACCATGCAATATGACTTCAAAGGGTCTTCGTTTGCTCACCGAACCTCCTCAATCCTATCACTGCTGCGTTTACGCCACTGTACACATGCTTGATTCTCTTTCGGAGACATAGCAATCCATAGGTTTTAAGATACTTACTAGTCAGGTACATTCTTAGGCTTTTAATATGGGGTGTTGAGTCCATTTCATTGAGCAAGGAGTAGCTCTTGTCTATTCCTTATTTGGCTTAAGGAACTTTATCTGTGCTCATTTCAATCTCTGGTTTTATGCAGCACCCCAACTCACCTTTCCCCTTAAGCAAGCATAAGTTGGTTTTCTAAATTTGAGACGCTGTTCTGTTTTGGAATTCAGTTCCTGTGTAGCCAAGTTTACATTCCGTGTATTAGTGATATCTTATGATGTTTCCTTTTCTGTGTGACTTATTTCAGTTAGAATCATCATGCCTGAATCCACTCATTGTGCTGCTAAGGGCCTGATGACATAGATTTCATTGCTGAGTGATATTGCTTTGTAAGTAAATACCACAACTTCTTTATCCATTTTTCACTTTCTGCGATGTTGAACTTGTACTGTAAACGAGGTTCTTGTAAACAGAGGCGTCTCAAACTTTGGGGTGGCTGTGTCTTTTTGATTTTAATTTCCCTAAGCTATAGGACCATAAGTGGAAGTGCCCTAGGCTCTGTTGCTTTGTTTTTTAGATGTTTCAGGAAACACCATACACTTCTCCCGAGTGTCTGTTGGCAATTTACATCCCGCCCATCAGCATAACAAGGCTCCCAGTTCTCCATGGCCTGTCCTGCCTTGCTGGATTTTACACTTTTTTCAGATGGCGCTTTTGACAGGGGGGAAGTGAGACTTCATTGTAGTGCAGATTTCCTTTGCAAGCTTGCTTGGTTGGCCAAAAATGGCGTATGCGTTTTTTCCTGAATATATTCAGGAAAAAACGCATACGCCCTTTTTGGCCAAGTGCATCATTGTGGACGTTCTGCCTCTTTTCCTATGCTTTCAATGCAATTCCAGTCTACCTCCTGAAATCGGATTCCTGCAATTCTGCCCCGCTTTCAAGTCCTCTTGGCAGCCTTACTTCAGTATATTTTTGGACGATAGCTGTCATTTATAACTCTGCAGGTTTGTGAATTACAGTGCCCCTGAGCTCCTTTCTTCAACTCACTTTCTTGTGAGCTGGCCGCAACACCGCAGGATGGCTTCAGGCCCTAATCTGGTTCTGGCACGGCACGCTGAGCCTTTGGTTACTTCCTCTACCCGGTGGGAAATGAGAGTTAAATTTGCCCGTCCAGACACCTCCAGCTAGTCTCTCATTGGTTCTCCCTATTCCTGTTCATCTTCCACAGAAATTGCAAACTGGGCCAAGCAGGAGGTTAAAGGGACTGACTCTCCAAGTCAGGAGAGTGTTAGTAAAGCGTCTGGAATGTTGCACCCTAGTACCAGGGGAGGAAAACTGAGACATATTTGAACACGTCTCCCGATCACATGGTTGATCATACTCTAGGTTCCACATGCATGTTTCAACTGAAGGAAGAATACCTTAAACCTGGGTAGTTGAAACCCGTGGAATGGGTACCATGCAATATGACTTCAAAGGGTCTTCATTTGCTCACCGAACCTCTCCAATCCTATCACTGCTGCATTTATGCCCCGTACACACGCTTGATTCTCTTTCAGAGACATAGCAATCCATAGGTTTTAAGATACTTACTAGTCAGGTATATTCTTAGGCGTTTAATATGCGGTGTTGAGTCCATTTCGTTGAGCAAGGAGTAGCTCTTGTCTATTCCATATTTGGCTTAAGGAACTTTATCTGTGCTCATTTCAATCTCTGGTTTTATGCAGCACCCCAACTCACCTTTCCCCTTAAGCAACCAAAAGTTGGTTTTCTAAATTTGAGACCCTGTTCTGTTCTGTAATTCAGTTCCTGTGTAGCCAAGTTTACATTCCGTGTATTACTGATACCTTATGATGTTTCTTTTTCTGTGTGACTTATTTCAGTTAGAATCATCATACCTGAATCCACTCATTGTGCTGCTAAGGGCCTGATGACATAGATTTCATTGCTGAGTTATATTGCTTTGTAAGTAAATACCACAATTTCTTTATCCATTTTTCACTTTCTGCAGTGTTGAACTTGTACTGTAAATGAGGTTCTTGTAAACAGAGGCATCCCAAACTTTGGGGTGGCTGTGTCTTTTTGATTTTAATTTCCCTAAGCTATAGGACCATAAGTGGAAGTGTCCTAGGCTCTGTTGCTTTGTTTTTTAGATGTTTCAGGAAACACCATACACTTCTCCCGAGTGTCTGTTGGCAATTTACATCCCGCCCATCAGCATAACAAGGCTCCCAGTTCTCCATGGCCTGTCCTGCCTTTTTAGGTTTTACACTTTTTTCAGATGGCCCTTTTGACAGGGGGGAAGTGAGACTTCATTGTAGTGCAGATTTCCTTTGCAAGCTTGCTTGGTTGGCCAAAAAGGGCGTATGCGTTTTTTCCTGAATATATTCAGGAAAAAACGCATACGCCCTTTTTGGCCAAGTGCATCATTGTGGACGTTCTGCCTCTTTTCCTATGCTTTCAATGCAATTCCAGTCTACCTCCTGAAATCAGTTTCCTGCAATTCTGCCCCGCTTTCAAGTCCTCTTGGCAGCCTTACTTCAATATATTTTTGGACGATAGCTGTCATTTATAACTCTGCAGGTTTGTGAATTACAGTGCCCCTGAGCTCCTTTCTTCAACTCGCTTTCTTGTGAGCTGGCCGCAACACCGCAGGATGGCTTCAGGCCCTAATCTGGTTCCGGCACGGCACGCTGAGCCTTTGGTTATTTCCTCTTCCTGGTGGGAAATGAGAGTTAAATTTGCCCGTCCAGACACCTCCAGCTAGTGTCTCATTGGTTCTCCTTATTCCTGTTCATCTTCCGCAGAAATTGCAAACTGGGCCAAACAGGAGGTTAAAGGCGCTGACTCTCCAAGTGGGGAGAGTGTTAGTAAAGCGTCTGGAATGTTGAACCCGAGTACCAGGGTACGAAAACTGAGACATATTTGAACACGTCTCCCGTTCACACGGTTGATCATACTCTGGGTTCCACATGCATGTTTTAGCTGAAGGAAGAATACCTTAAACCTGGAGAGTTGAGACCCGTGTAATGGGTACCATGCAATATGACTTCAAAGGGTCTTCATCTGCTCACCGAACCTCTCCAATCCTATCACTGCTGCGTTTATGCCCCTGTACACACGCTTGATTCTCTTATGGAGACATAGCAATCCATAGGTTTTAAGATACTTACTAGTCAGGTACATTCTTAGGCGTTTAATATGGGGTGTTGAGTCCATTTCGTTGAGCAAGGAGTAGCTCTTGTCTATTCCATATTTGGCTTAAGGAACTTTATCTGTGCTCATTTCAATCTCTGGTTTTATGCAGCACCCAAATTCACCTTTCCCCTTAAGCAAGCATAAGTTGGTTTTCTAAATTTGAGACCCTGTTCTGTTATGTAATTCAGTTCCTGTGTAGCCAAGTTTACATTCCGTGTATTAGTGATATCTTATGATGTTTCTTTTTCTGTGTGACTTATTTCAGTTAGAATCATCATACCTGAATCCACTCATTATGCTGCTACGGGCCTGATGACATAGATTTCATTGCTGAGTGATACTGCATTGTACGTAAGTACCACAAGTTCTTTATCCATTTTTCACTTTCTGTGATATTGAACTTGTACGGTAAACGAGGATCTTGTAAACAGAGGCGTCCCAAATTGGGGTGGCTGTGTCTTTTTGATTTTAATTTCCCTAAGCTATAGGACCATAAGTGCAAGTGCCTTAGGCTCTGTTGCTTTGTTTTTTAGATGTTTCAGGAAACACCATACACTCCTCCGGAGTGTCTGTTGGCAATGTACATCCCGCCCATCTGCATAACAAGGCTCCCAGTTCTCCATGGCCTGTCCTGCCTTTCTGGATTTTACACTTTTTTCAGATGGCCCTTTTGACCGGGGGGAAGTGAGACTTCATTGTAGTGCAGATTTCCTTTGCAAGCTTGCTTGGTTGGCCAAAAAGGGCGTATGCGTTTTTTCCTGAATATATTCAGGAAAAAACGCATACGCCCTTTTTGGCCAAGTGCATCATTGTGGACGTTCTGCCTCTTTTCCTATGCTTTCAATGCAATTCCAGTCTACCTCCTGAAATCGGTTTCCTGCAATTCTGCCCCGCTTTCAAGTCCTCTTGGCAGCCTTACTTCAGTATATTTTTGGACGATAGCTGTCATTTATAACTCTGCAGGTTTGTGAATTACAGTGCCCCTGAGCTCCTTTCTTCAACTCGCTTTCTTGTGAGATGGCCGCAACACCGCAGGATGGCTTAAGGCCCTAATCTGGTTCCGGCACAGCACGCTGAGCCTTTGGTTATTTCCTCTTCCTGGTGGGAAATGAGAGTTAAATTTGCCCGTCCAGACACCTCCAGCTAGTCTCTCATTGGTTCTCCCTATTCCTGTTCATCTTCCGCAGAAATTGCAAACTGGGCCAAACAGGAGGTTAAAGGGACTGACTCTCCAAGTCGGGAGAGTGTAGTAAAGAGTCTGGAATGTTGCACCCGAGTACCAGTGTATGAAAACTGAGACATATTTGAACACGTCTCCCGATCACATGGTTGATCATACTCTAGGTTCCACATGCATGTTTTAGCTGAAGGAAGAATACCTTAAACCTGGGTAGTTGAAACCCGTGGAATGGGTACCATGCAATATGACTTCAAAGGGTCTTCATTTGCTCACCGAACCTCTCCAATCCTATCACTGCTGCGTTTATGCCCCGTACACATGCTTGATCCTCTTTCGGAGACATAGCAATCCATAGGTTTTAAGATACTTACTAGTCAGGTACATTCTTAGGCGTTTAATATGCGGTGTTGAGTCCATTTCGTTGAGCAAGGAATAGCTCTTGTCTATTCCATATTTGGCTTAAGGAACTTTATCTGTGCTCATTTCAATCTCTGGTTTTATGCAGCACCCCAACTCACCTTTCCCCTTAAGCAAGCATAAGTTGGTTTTCTAAATTTGAGACCCTGTTCTGTTCTGTAATTCAGTTCCTGTGTAGCCAAGTTTACATTCCGTGTATTAATGATATCTTATGATGTTTCTTTTTCTGTGTGACTTATTTCAGTTAGAATCATCGTACCTGAAGCCACTCATTATGCTGCTACGGGCCTGATGACATAGATTTCATTGCTGAGTGATACTGCATTGTACGTAAGTACCACAAGTTCTTTATCCATTTTTCACTTTCTGTGATATTGAACTTGTACGGTAAAAGAGGTTTTTGTAAACAGAGGCGTCCCAAACTTTGGGGTGGCTGTGTCTTTTTGATTTTAATTTCCCTAAGCTATAGGACCATAAGTGGAAGTGCCCTAGGCTCTGTTGCTTTGTTTTTTAGATGTTTCAGGAAACACCATACACTTCTCCCGAGTGTCTGTTGGCAATTTACATCCCGCCCATCAGCATAACAAGGCTCCCAGTTGTCCATGGCCTGTCCTGCCTTTCTGGATTTTACACTTTTTTCAGATGGCCCTTTTGACCGGGGGGAAGTGAGACTTCATTGTAGTGCAGATTTCCTTTGCAAGTTTGCTTGGTTGGCCAAAAAGGGCGTATGCGTTTTTTCCTGAATATATTCAGGAAAAAACGCATACGCCCTTTTTGGCCAAGTGCATCATTGTGGACGTTCTGCCTCTTTTCCTATGCTTTCAATGCAATTCCAGTCTACCTCCTGAAATCGGTTTCCTGCAATTCTGCCCCGCTTTCAAGTCCTCTTGGCAGCCTTACTTCAGTATATTTTTGGACGATAGCTGTCATTTATAACTCTGCAGGTTTGTGAATTACAGTGCCCCTGAGCTCCTTTCTTCAACTCGCTTTCTTGTGAGCTGGCCGCAACACCGCAGGATGGCTTCAGGCCCTAATCTGGTTCCGGCATGGCACGCTGTGCCTTTGGTTATTTCCTCTTCCTGGTGGGAAATGAGAGTTAAATTTGCCCGTCCAGACACCTCCAGCTAGTCTCTCATTGGTTCTCCCTATTCCTGTTCATCTTCTGCAGAAATTGCAAACTGGACCAAACAGGAGGTTAAAGGCGTTGACTCTCTAAGTGGGGAGAGTGTTAGTAAAGCTTCTGGAATGTTGCACCCTAGTACCAGGGGAGGAAAACTGTGACATATTTAAACACTTCTCCCGTTCACACGGTTGATCATACTCTGGGTTCCACATGCATGTTTTAGCTGAAGGAAGAATACCTTAAACCTGGAGAGTTGAGACCCGTGTAATGGGTACCATGCAATATGACTTCAAAGGGTCTTCCTTTGCTCACCGAACATCTCCAATCCTATCACTGCTGCGTTTATGCCCCTGTACACACGTTTGATTCTCTTTCGGAGACATAGCAATCCATAGGTTTTAAGATACTTACTAGTCACGTACATTCTTAGGCGTTTAATATGCGGTGTTGAGTCCATTTCGTTGAGCAAGGAGTAGCTCTTGTCTGTTCCATATTTAGCTTAAGGAACTTTATCTGTGCTCATTTCAATCTCTGGTTTTATGCAGCACCCCAACTCACCTTTCCCCTTAAGCAAGCATAAGTTGGTTTTCTAAATTTGAGACGCTGTTCTGTTTTGGAATTCAGTTCCTGTGTAGCCAAGTTTACATTCCGTGTATTAGTGATATCTTATGATGTTTCTTTTTCTGTGTGACTTATTTCAGTTAGAATCATCATACCTGAATCCACTCATTGTGCTGCTAAGGGCCTGATGACATAGATTTCATTGCTGAGTGATATTGCTTTGTAAGTAAATACCACAACTTCTTTATCCATTTTTCACTTTCTGTGATGTTGAACTTGTACTGTAAACGAGGTTCTTGTAAACAGAGGCGTCCCAAACTTTGGGGTGGCTGTGTCTTTTTGATTTTAATTTCCCTAAGCTATAGGACCATAAGTGGAAGTGCCCTAGGCTCTGTTGCTTTGTTTTTTAGATGTTTCAGGAAACACCATACACTTCTCCCGAGTGTCTGTTGGCAATTTACATCCCGCCCATCAGCATAACAAGGCTCCCAGTTCTCCATGGCCTGTCCTGCCTTGCTGGATTTTACACTTTTTTCAGATGGCCCTTTTGACCGGGGGGAAGTGAGACTTCATTGTAGTGCAGATTTCCTTTGCAAGCTTGCTTGGTTGGCCAAAAAGGGCGTATGCGTTTTTTCCTGAATATATTCAGGAAAAAACGCATACGCCCTTTTTGGCCAAGTGCATCATTGTGGACGTTCTGCCTCTTTTCCTATGCTTTCAATGCAATTCCAGTCTACCTCCTGAAATCGGTTTCCTGCAATTCTGCCCCGCTTTCAAGTCCTCTTGGCAGCCTTACTTCAGTATATTTTTGGACGATTGCTGTCATTTATAACTCTGCAGGTTTGTGAATTACAGTGCCCCTGAGCTCCTTTCTTCAACTCGCTTTCTTGTGAGCTGGCCGCAACACCGCAGGATGGCTTCAGGCCCTAATCTGGTTCCGGCACGGCACGCTGAGCCTTTGGTTAATTCCTCTTCCTGGTGCGAAATGAGAGTTAAATTTGCCCGTCCAGACACCTCCAGCTAGTCTCTCATTGGTTCTCGCTATTCCTGTTCATCTTCCGCAGAAATTGCAAACTGGGCCAAACAGGAGGTTAAAGGGACTGACTCTCCAAGTCGGGAGAGTGTTAGTAAAGCGTCTGGAATGTTGCACCCGAGTACCAGGGGAGGAAAACTGAGACATATTTGAACACGTCTCCCGATCACATAGTTGATCATACTCTGGGTTCCTCATGCATGTTTTAGCTGTAGGAAGAATACCTTAAACCTGGGTAGTTGAAACCCGTGGAATGGGTACCATGCAATATGAATTCAAAGGGTCTTCATTTGCTCACCGAACCTCTCCAATCCTATCACTGCTGCATTTATGCCCCTGTACACATGCTTGATTCTCTTTCGGAGACATAGCAATCCATAGGTTTTAAGATACTTACTAGTCAGGTACATTCTTAGGCGTTTAATATGGGATGTTGAGTCCATTTCGTTGAGCAAGGAGTAGCTCTTGTCTATTCCATATTTGGCTTAAGGAACTTTATCTGTGCTCATTTCAATCTCTGGTTTTATGCAGCACCCCAACTCACCTTTCCCCTTAAGCAAGCATAAGTTGGTTTTCTAAATTTGAGACGCTGTTCTGTTTTGGAATTCAGTTCCTGTGTAGCTAAGTTTACATTCCGTGTATTAGTGATATCTTATGATGTTTCTTTTTCTGTGTGACTTATTTCAGTTAGAATCATCATACCTGAATACACTCATTGTGCTGCTAAGGGCCTGATGACATAGATTTAATTGCTGAGTGATATTGCTTTGTAAGTAAATACCACAACTTCTTTATCCATTTTTCACTTTCTGCGATGTTGAACTTGTACTGTAAACGAGGTTCTTGTAAACAGAGGCGTCCCAAACATTGGGGTGGCTGTGTCTTTTTTATTTTAATTTCCCTAAGCTATAGGACCATAAGTGGAAGTGCCCTAGGCTCTGTTGCTTTGTTTTTTAGATGTTTCAGGAAACACCATACACTTCTCCGGAGTGTCTGTTGGCAATTTACATCCCGCCCATCAGCATAACAAGGCTCCCAGTTCTCCATGGCCTGTCCTGCCTTGCTGGATTTTACACTTTTTTCAGATGGCCCTTTTGACCGGGGGGAAGTGAGACTTCATTGTAGTGCAGATTTCCTTTGCAAGCTTGTTTGGTTGACCAAAAAGTGCGTATGCTTTTTTTCCTGAATATATTCAGGAAAAAACGCATACGCCCTTTTTGGCCAAGTGCATCATTGTGGACGTTCTGCCTCTTTTCCTATGCTTTCAAAGCAAATTCCAGTCTACCTCCTGAAATCGGTTTCCTGCAATAATGCCCCGCTTTCAAGTCCTCTTGGCAGCCTTACTTCAGTATATTTTTGGATGATAGCTGTCATTTATAACTCTGCAGGTTTGTGAATTACAGTGCCCCTGAGCTCCTTTCTTCAACTCGTTTTCTTTTGAGCTGGCCGCAACACCGCAGGATGGCTTCAGGCTCTAATCTGGTTCCGGCACGGCACGCTGAGCCTTTGGTTATTTCCTCTTCCTGGTGGGAAATGAGAGTTAAATTTGCCCGTCCAGACACCTCCAGCTAGTCTCTCATTGGTTCTCCCTATTCCTGTTCATCTTCCGCAGAAATTGCAAACTGGGCCAAACAGGAGGTTAAAGGCGCTGACTCTCCAAGTCGGGAGAGTGTTAGTAAAGCATCTGGAATGTTGCACCCAAGTACCAGGGGAGGAAAACTGAGACATATTTGAACACGTCTCCCGTTCACACGGTTGATCATACTCTGGGTTCCACATGCATGTTTTAGCTGAAGGAAGAATACCTTAAACCTGGGTAGTTGAAACCCGTGGAATGGGTACCATGCAATATGACTTCAAAGGGTCTTCATTTGCTCACCGAACCTCTCCAATCCTATCACTGCTGCGTTTATGCCCCGTACACATGCTTGATCCTCTTTCGGAGACATAGCAATCCATAGGTTTTAAGATACTTACTAGTCAGGTACATTCTTAGGCGTTTAATATGCGGTGTTGAGTCCATTTCGTTGAGCAAGGAATAGCTCTTGTCTATTCCATATTTGGCTTAAGGAACTTTATCTGTGCTCATTTCAATCTCTGGTTTTATGCAGCACCCCAACTCACCTTTCCCCTTAAGCAAGCATAAGTTGGTTTTCTAAATTTGAGACCCTGTTCTGTTCTGTAATTCAGTTCCTGTGTAGCCAAGTTTACATTCCGTGTATTAATGATATCTTATGATGTTTCTTTTTCTGTGTGACTTATTTCACTTAGAATCATCGTACCTGAATCCACTCATTATGCTGCTACGGGCCTGATGACATAGATTTCATTGCTGAGTGATTCTGCATTGTACGTAAGTACCACAAGTTCTTTATCCATTTTTCACTTTCTGTGATATTGAACTTGTACGGTAAAAGAGGTTTTTGTAAACAGAGGCGTCCCAAACTTTGGGGTGGCTGTGTCTTTTTGATTTTAATTTCCCTAAGCTATAGGACCATAAGTGGAAGTGCCCTAGGCTCTGTTGCTTTGTTTTTTAGATGTTTCAGGAAACACCGTACACTTCTCCCGAGTGTCTGTTGGCAATTTACATCCCGCCCATCAGCATAACAAGGCTCCCAATTGTCCATGGCCTGTCCTGCCTTTCTGGATTTTACACTTTTTTCAGATGGCCCTTTTGACCGGGGGGAAGTGAGACTTCATTGTAGTGCAGATTTCCTTTGCAAGTTTGCTTGGTTGGCCAAAAAGGGCGTATGCGTTTTTTCCTGAATATATTCAGGAAAAAACGCATACGCCCTTTTTGGCCAAGTGCATCATTGTGGACGTTCTGCCTCTTTTCCTATGCTTTCAATGCAATTCCAGTCTACCTCCTGAAATCGGTTTCCTGCAATTCTGCCCCGCTTTCAAGTCCTCTTGGCAGCCTTACTTCAGTATATTTTTGGACGATAGCTGTCATTTATAACTCTGCAGGTTTGTGAATTACAGTGCCCCTGAGCTCCTTTCTTCAACTCGCTTTCTTGTGAGCTGGCCGCAACACCGCAGGATGGCTTCAGGCCCTAATCTGGTTCCGGCATGGCACGCTGTGCCTTTGGTTATTTCCTCTTCCTGGTGGGAAATGAGAGTTAAATTTGCCCGTCCAGACACCTCCAGCTAGTCTCTCATTGGTTCTCCCTATTCCTGTTCATCTTCTGCAGAAATTGCAAACTGGACCAAACAGGAGGTTAAAGGCGTTGACTCTCTAAGTGGGGAGAGTGTTAGTAAAGCTTCTGGAATGTTGCACCCGAGTACCAGGGGAGGAAAACTGTGACATATTTAAACACTTCTCCCGTTCACACGGTTGATCATACTCTGGGTTCCACATGCATGTTTTAGCTGAAGGAAGAATACCTTAAACCTGGAGAGTTGAGACCCGTGTAATGGGTACCATGCAATATGACTTCAAAGGGTCTTCCTTTGCTCACCGAACATCTCCAATCCTATCACTGCTGCGTTTATGCCCCTGTACACACGTTTGATTCTCTTTCGGAGACATAGCAATCCATAGGTTTTAAGATACTTACTAGTCACGTACATTCTTAGGCGTTTAATATGCGGTGTTGAGTCCATTTCGTTGAGCAAGGAGTAGCTCTTGTCTGTTCCATATTTAGCTTAAGGAACTTTATCTGTGCTCATTTCAATCTCTGGTTTTATGCAGCACCCCAACTCACCTTTCCCCTTAAGCAAGCATAAGTTGGTTTTCTAAATTTGAGACGCTGTTCTGTTTTGGAATTCAGTTCCTGTGTAGTCAAGTTTACATTCCGTGTATTAGTGATATCTTATGATGTTTCTTTTTCTGTGTGACTTATTTCAGTTAGAATCATCATACCTGAATCCACTCATTGTGCTGCTAAGGGCCTGATGACATAGATTTCATTGCTGAGTGATATTGCTTTGTAAGTAAATACCACAACTTCTTTATCCATTTTTCACTTTCTGTGATGTTGAACTTGTACTGTAAACGAGGTTCTTGTAAACAGAGGCGTCCCAAACTTTGGGGTGGCTGTGTCTTTTTGATTTTAATTTCCCTAAGCTATAGGACCATAAGTGGAAGTGCCCTAGGCTCTGTTGCTTTGTTTTTTAGATGTTTCAGGAAACACCATACACTTCTCCCGAGTGTCTGTTGGCAATTTACATCCCGCCCATCAGCATAACAAGGCTCCCAGTTCTCCATGGCCTGTCCTGCCTTGCTGGATTTTACACTTTTTTCAGATGGCCCTTTTGACCGGGGGGAAGTGAGACTTCATTGTAGTGCAGATTTCCTTTGCAAGCTTGCTTGGTTGGCCAAAAAGGGCGTATGCGTTTTTTCCTGAATATATTCAGGAAAAAACGCATACGCCCTTTTTGGCCAAGTGCATCATTGTGGACGTTCTGCCTCTTTTCCTATGCTTTCAATGCAATTCCAGTCTACCTCCTGAAATCGGTTTCCTGCAATTCTGCCCCGCTTTCAAGTCCTCTTGGCAGCCTTACTTCAGTATATTTTTGGACGATTGCTGTCATTTATAACTCTGCAGGTTTGTGAATTACAGTGCCCCTGAGCTCCTTTCTTCAACTCGCTTTCTTGTGAGCTGGCCGCAACACCGCAGGATGGCTTCAGGCCCTAATCTGGTTCCGGCACGGCACGCTGAGCCTTTGGTTAATTCCTCTTCCTGGTGCGAAATGAGAGTTAAATTTGCCCGTCCAGACACCTCCAGCTAGTCTCTCATTGGTTCTCGCTATTCCTGTTCATCTTCCGCAGAAATTGCAAACTGGGCCAAACAGGAGGTTAAAGGGACTGACTCTCCAAGTCGGGAGAGTGTTAGTAAAGCGTCTGGAATGTTGCACCCGAGTACCAGGGGAGGAAAACTGAGACATATTTGAACACGTCTCCCGATCACATAGTTGATCATACTCTGGGTTCCTCATGCATGTTTTAGCTGTAGGAAGAATACCTTAAACCTGGGTAGTTGAAACCCGTGGAATGGGTACCATGCAATATGAATTCAAAGGGTCTTCATTTGCTCACCGAACCTCTCCAATCCTATCACTGCTGCATTTATGCCCCTGTACACATGCTTGATTCTCTTTCGGAGACATAGCAATCCATAGGTTTTAAGATACTTACTAGTCAGGTACATTCTTAGGCGTTTAATATGGGATGTTGAGTCCATTTCGTTGAGCAAGGAGTAGCTCTTGTCTATTCCATATTTGGCTTAAGGAACTTTATCTGTGCTCATTTCAATCTCTGGTTTTATGCAGCACCCCAACTCACCTTTCCCCTTAAGCAAGCATAAGTTGGTTTTCTAAATTTGAGACGCTGTTCTGTTTTGGAATTCAGTTCCTGTGTAGCTAAGTTTACATTCCGTGTATTAGTGATATCTTATGATGTTTCTTTTTCTGTGTGACTTATTTCAGTTAGAATCATCATACCTGAATACACTCATTGTGCTGCTAAGGGCCTGATGACATAGATTTAATTGCTGAGTGATATTGCTTTGTAAGTAAATACCACAACTTCTTTATCCATTTTTCACTTTCTGCGATGTTGAACTTGTACTGTAAACGAGGTTCTTGTAAACAGAGGCGTCCCAAACATTGGGGTGGCTGTGTCTTTTTTATTTTAATTTCCCTAAGCTATAGGACCATAAGTGGAAGTGCCCTAGGCTCTGTTGCTTTGTTTTTTAGATGTTTCAGGAAACACCATACACTTCTCCGGAGTGTCTGTTGGCAATTTACATCCCGCCCATCAGCATAACAAGGCTCCCAGTTCTCCATGGCCTGTCCTGCCTTGCTGGATTTTACACTTTTTTCAGATGGCCCTTTTGACCGGGGGGAAGTGAGACTTCATTGTAGTGCAGATTTCCTTTGCAAGCTTGTTTGGTTGACCAAAAAGTGCGTATGCTTTTTTTCCTGAATATATTCAGGAAAAAACGCATACGCCCTTTTTGGCCAAGTGCATCATTGTGGACGTTCTGCCTCTTTTCCTATGCTTTCAAAGCAAATTCCAGTCTACCTCCTGAAATCGGTTTCCTGCAATAATGCCCCGCTTTCAAGTCCTCTTGGCAGCCTTACTTCAGTATATTTTTGGATGATAGCTGTCATTTATAACTCTGCAGGTTTGTGAATTACAGTGCCCCTGAGCTCCTTTCTTCAACTCGTTTTCTTTTGAGCTGGCCGCAACACCGCAGGATGGCTTCAGGCTCTAATCTGGTTCCGGCACGGCACGCTGAGCCTTTGGTTATTTCCTCTTCCTGGTGGGAAATGAGAGTTAAATTTGCCCGTCCAGACACCTCCAGCTAGTCTCTCATTGGTTCTCGCTATTCCTGTTCATCTTCCGCAGAAATTGCAAACTGGGCCAAACAGGAGGTTAAAGTTGCTGACTCTCCAAGTCGGGAGAGTGTTAGTAAAGCATCTGGAATGTTGCACCCAAGTACCAGGGGAGGAAAACTGAGACATATTTGAACACGTCTCCCGTTCACACGGTTGATCATACTCTGGGTTCCACATGCATGTTTTAGCTGAAGGAAGAATACCTTAAACCTGGAGAGTTGAGACCCGTGTAATGGGTACCATGCAATATGATTTCAAAGGGTCTTCATTTGCTCACCGAACCTCTCCAATCCTATCACTGCTGCGTTTATGCCCCTGTACACACGCTTGATTCTCTTTTGGAGACATAGCAATCCATAGGTTTTAAGATACTTACTAGTCAGGTACATTCTTAGGCGTTTAATATGGGATGTTGAGTCCATTTCGTTGAGCAAGGAGTAGCTCTTGTCTATTCCATATTTGGCTTAAGGAACTTTATCTGTGCTCATTTCAATCTCTGGTTTTATGCAGCACCCCAACTCACCTTTCCCCTTAAGCCAGCATAAGTTGGTTTTCTAAATTTGAGACCCTGTTCTGTTTTGGAATTCAGTTCCTGTGTAGCCAAGTTTACATTCCGTGTATTAGTGATATCTTATGATGTTTCTTTTTCTGTGTGACTTATTTCAGTTAGAATCATCATACCTGAATCCACTCATTGTGCTGCTAAGGGCCTGATGACATAGATTTCATTGCTGAGTGATATTGTTTGTAAGTAAATACCACAACTTCTTTATCCATTTTTCACTTTCTGCGATGTTGAACTTGTACTGTAAACGAGGTTCTTGTAAACAGAGGCGTCCCAAACTTTGGGGTGGCTGTGTCTTTTTGATTTTAATTTCCCTAAGCTATAGGACCATAAGTGGAAGTGCCCTAGGCTCTGTTGCTTTGTTTTTTAGATGTTTCAGGAAACACCATACACTTCTCCCGAGTGTCTGTTGGCAATTTACATCCCGCCCATCAGCATAACAAGGCTCCCAGTTCTCCATGGCCTGTCCTGCCTTGCTGGATTTTACACTTTTTTCAGATGGCCCTTTTGACCGGGGGGAAGTGAGACTTCATTGTAGTGCAGATTTCCTTTGCAAGTTTGCTTGGTTGGCCAAAAAGGGCGTATGCGTTTTTTCCTGAATATATTCAGGAAAAAACGCATACGCCCTTTTTGGCCAAGTGCATCATTGTGGACGTTCTGCCTCTTTTCCTATGCTTTCAATGCAATTCCAGTCTACCTCCTGAAATCGGTTTCCTGCAATTCTGCCCCGCTTTCAAGTCCTCTTGGCAGCCTTACTTCAGTATATTTTTGGACGATTGCTGTCATTTATAACTCTGCAGGTTTGTGAATTACAGTGCCCCTGAGCTCCTTTCTTCAACTCGCTTTCTTGTGAGCTGGCCGCAACACCGCAGGATGGCTTCAGGCCCTAATCTGGTTGCGGCACGGCACGCTGAGCCTTTGGTTAATTCCTCTTCCTGGTGCGAAATGAGAGTTAAATTTGCCCGTCCAGACACCTCCAGCTAGTCTCTCATTGGTTCTCGCTATTCCTGTTCATCTTCCACAGAAATTGCAAACTGGGCCAAACAGGAGGTTAAAGGGACTGACTCTCCAAGTAGGGAGAGTGTTAGTAAAGCGTCTGGAATGTTGCACCCGAGTACCAGGGGAGGAAAACTGAGACATATTTGAACACGTCTCCCGATCACATGGTTGATCATACTCTGGGTTCCACATGCATGTTTTAGCTGTAGGAAGAATACCTTAAACCTGGGTAGTTGAAACCTGTGGAATGGGTACCATGCAATATGACTTCAAAGCGTCTTCATTTGCTCACCGAACCTCTCCAATCCTATCACTGCTGCGTTTATGCCCCTGTACACATGCTTGATTCTCTTTCAGAGACATAGCAATCCATAGGTTTTAAGATACTTAAGAGTCAGGTACATTCTTAGGCGTTTAATATGGGATGTTGAGTCCATTTCGTTGAGCAAGGAGTAGCTCTTGTCTATTCCATATTTGGCTTAAGGAACTTTATCTGTGCTCATTTCAATCTCTGGTTTTATGCAGCACCCCAACTCACCTTTCCCCTTAAGCAAGCATAAGTTGGTTTTCTAAAATTGAGACGCTGTTCTGTTTTGGAATTCAGGTCCTGTGTAGCCAAGTTTACATTCCGTGTATTAGTGATATCTTATGATGTTTCTTTTTCTGTGTGACTTATTTCAGTTAGAATCATCATACCTGAATCCACTCATTGTGCTGCTAAGGGCCTGATGACATAGATTTCATTGCTGAGTGATATTGCTTTGTAAGTAAATACCACAACTTCTTTATCCATTTTTCACTTTCTGCGATGTTGAACTTGTACTGTAAACGAGGTTCTTGTAAACAGAGGCGTCCCAAACTTCGGGGTGGCTGTGTCTTTTTGATTTTAATTTCCGTAAGCTATAGGACCATAAGTGGAAGTGCCCTAGGCTCTGTTGCTTTGTTTTTTAGATGTTTCAGGAAACACCATACACTTCTCCCGAGTGTCTGTTGGCAATTTACATCCCGCCCATCAGCATAACAAGGCTCCCAGTTCTCCATGGCCTGTCCTGCCTTGCTGGATTTTACACTTTTTTCAGATGGCCCTTTTGACCGGGGGGAAGTGAGACTTCATTGTAGTGCAGATTTCCTTTGCAAGTTTGCTTGGTTGGCCAAAAAGGGCGTATGCGTTTTTTCCTGAATATATTCAGGAGAAAACGCATACGCCCTTTTTGGCCAAGTGCATCATTGTGGACGTTCTGCCTCTTTTCCTATGCTTTCAATGCAATTCCAGTCTACCTCCTGAAATCGGTTTCCTGCAATTCTGCCCCGCTTTCAAGTCCTCTTGGCAGCCTTACTTCAGTATATTTTTGAACGATTGCTGTCATTTATAACTCTGCAGGTTTGTGAATTACAGTGCCCCTGAGCTCCTTTCTTCAACTCGCTTTCTTGTGAGCTGGCCGCAACACCGCAGGATGGCTTCAGGCCCTAATCTGGTTCCGGCATGGCACGCTGAGCCTTTGGTTAATTCCTCTTCCTGGTGCGAAATGAGAGTTAAATTTGCCCGTCCAGACACCTCCAGCTAGTCTCTCATTGGTTCTCGCTATTCCTGTTCATCTTCCGCAGAAATTGCAAACTGGGCCAAACAGGAGGTTAAAGGGACTGACTCTCCAAGTCGGGAGAGTGTTAGTAAAGCGTCTGGAATGTTGCACCCGAGTACCAGGGGAGGAAAACTGAGACATATTTGAACACGTCTCCCGATCACATGGTTGATCATACTCTGGGTTCCTCATGCATGTTTTAGCTGTAGGAAGAATACCTTAAACCTGGAGAGTTGAGACCCGTGTAATGGGTACCATGCAATATGACTTCAAAGGGTCTTCATTTGCTCACCGAACCTCTCCAATCCTATCACTGCCTCATTTATGCCCCTGTACACATGCTTGATTCTCTTATGGAGACATAGCAATCCATAGGTTTTAAGATACTTACTAGTCAGGTACATTCTTAGGCGTTTAATATGGGGTGTTGAGTCCATTTCGTTGAGCAAGGAGTAGCTCTTGTCTATTCCATATTTGGCTTAAGGAACTTTATCTGTGCTCATTTCAGTCTCTGGTTTTATGTAGCACCCCAACTCACCTTTCCCCTTAAGCAAGCATAAGTTGGTTTTCTAAATTTGAGACCCTGTTCTGTTCTGTAATTCAGTTCCTGTGTAACCAAGTTTACATTCCGTGTATTAGTGATATCTTATGATGTTTCTTTTTCTGTGTGACTTATTTCAGTTAGAATCATCATACCTGAATCCACTCATTGTGCTGCTAAGGGCCTGATGACATAGATTTCATTGCTGAGTGATATTGTTTTGTAAGTAAATACCACAACTTCTTTATCCATTTTTCACTTTCTGCGATGTTGAACTTGTACTGTAAACGAGGTTCTTGTAAACAGAGGCGTCCCAACCTTTTGGGTGGCTGTGTCTTTTTGATTTTAATTTCCCTAAGCTATAGGACCATAAGTGGAAGTGCCCTAGGCTCTGTTGCTTTGTTTTTTAGATGTTTCAGGAAACACCATACACTTCTCCCGAGTGTCTGTTGGCAATTTACATCCCGCCCATCATCATAACAAGGCTCCGAGTTCTCCATGGCCTGTCCTGCCTTTCTGGATTTTACACTTTTTTCAGATGGCCCTTTTGACCGGGGGGAAGTGAGACTTCATTGTAGTGCAGATTTCCTTTGCAAGCTAGCTTGGTTGGCCAAAAAGGGCGTATGCGTTTTTTCCTGAATATATTCAGGAAAAAACGCATACGCCCTTTTTGGCCAAGTGCATCATTGTGGACGTTCTGCCTCTTTTCCTATGCTTTCAAAGCAATTTCAGTCTACCTCCTGAAATCGGTTTCCTGCAATTCTGTCCCGCTTTCAAGTCCTCTTGGCAGCCTTACTTCAGTATATTTTTGGACGATAGCTGTCATTTATAACTCTGCAGGTTTGTGAATTACAGTGCCCCTGAGCTCCTTTCTTCAACTCGCTTTCTTGTGAGCTGGCCGCAACACCGCAGGATGGCTTCAGGCCCTAATCTGGTTCCGGCACGGCACACTGAGCCTTTGGTTATTTCCTCTTTCTGGTGGGAAATGAGAGTTAAATTTGCCCGTCCAGACTCCTCCATCTAGTCTCTCATTGGTTCTCCCTATTCCTGTTCATCTTCCGCAGAAATTGCAAACTGGGCCAAACAGGAGGTTAAAGGCGCTGACACTCCAAGTGGGGAGAGTGTTAGTAAAGCGTCTGGAATGTTGCACCCGAGTACCAGGGGAGGAAAACTGAGACATATTTGAACACGTCTCCCGTTCACATGGTTGATCATACTCTGGGTTCCACATGCATGTTTTAGCTGAAGGAAGAATACCTTAAACGTGGGTAGTTGAAACCCGTGGAATGGGTACCATGCAATATGACTTCAAAGGGTCTTCATCTGCTCACCGAACCTCTCCAATCCTATCACTGCTGCGTTAATGCCCCTGTACACACGCTTGATTCTCTTATGGAGACATAGCAATCCATAGGTTTTAAGATACTAGTCAGGTACATTCTTAGGCGTTTAATAGGGGGTGTTGAGTCCATTTCGTTGAGCAAGGAGTAGCTCTTGTCTATTCCATATTTGGCTTAAGCAACTTTATCTGTGCTCATTTCAATCTCTGGTTTTATGCAGCACCCCAACTCACCTTTCCCCTTAAGCAAGCATAAGTTGGTTTTCTAAATTTGAGACCCTGTTCTGTTTTGGAATTCAGTTCCTGTGTAACCAAGTTTATATTCCGTGTATTAGTGATATCTTATGATGTTTCTTTTTCTGTGTGACTTATTTCAGTTAGAATCATCGTACCTGAATCCACTCATTATGCTGCTACGGGCCTGATGACATAGATTTCATTGCTGAGTGATACTGCATTGTACGTAAGTACCACAAGTTCTTTATCCATTTTTCACTTTCTGTGATATTGAACTTGTACGGTAAACGAGGTTCTTGTAAACAGAGGCGTCCCAAACTTTGGGGTGGCTGTGTCGTTTTGATTTTAATTTCCCTAAACTATAGGACCATAAGTGGAAGTGCCCTAGGCTCTGTTGCTTTGTTTTTTAGATGTTTCAGGAAACACCATACACTTCTCCCGAGTGTCTGTTGGCAATTTACATCCCGCCCATCATCATAACAAGGCTCCCAGTTCTCCATGGCCTGTCCTGCCTTTCTGGATTTTACACTTTTTTCAGATGGCCCTTTTGACCGGGGGGAAGTGAGACTTCATTGTAGTGCAGATTTCCTTTGCAAGTTTGCTTGGTTGGCCAAAAAGAGCGTATTCGTTTTTTCCTGAATATATTCAGGAAAAAACGCATACGCCCTTTTTGGCCAAGTGCATCATTGTGGACGTTCTGCCTCTTTTCCTATGCTTTCAATGCAATTCCAGTCTACCTCCTGAAATCGGTTTCCTGCAATTCTGCCCCGCTTTCAAGTCCTCTTGGCAGCCTTACTTCAGTATATTTTTGGACGATAGCTGTCATTTATAACTCTGCAGGTTTGTGAATTACAGTGTCCCTGAGCTCCTTTCTTAAACTCGCTTTCTTGTGACCTGGCCGCAACACCGCAGGATGGCTTCAGGCCCTAATCTGGTTCCGGCACGGCACGCTGAGCCTTTGGTTAATTCCTCTTCCTGGTGGGAAATGAGAGTTAAATTTGCCCCTCCAGACACCTCCAGCTAGTCTCTCATTGGTTCTCGCTATTCCTGTTCATCTTCCGCAGAAATTGCAAACTGGGCCAAACAGGACGTTAAAGGTGCTGACTCTCCAAGTGGGGAGAGTGTTAGTAAAGCGTCTGGAATGTTGCACCCGAGTACCAGGGGTGGAAAACTGAGACATATTTGAACACGTCTCCCGTTCACACAGTTGATCATACTCTGGGTTCCACATGCATGTTTTAGCTGAAGGAAGAATACCTTAAACCTGGAGAGTTGAGACCTGTGTAATGGGTACCATGCAATATGACTTCAAAGGGTCTTCATCTGCTCACCGAACCTCTCCAATCCTATCACTGCTGCGTTTATGCCCCTGTACACATGATTGATTCTCTTTCAGAGACATAGCAATCCATACGTTTTAAGATACTTACTAGTCAGGTACATTCTTAGGCGTTTCATATGGGGTGTTGAGTCCATTTCGTTGAGCAAGGAGTAGCTCTTGTCTATTCCATATTTGGCTTAAGGAACTTTATCTGTGCTCATTTCAATCTCTGGTTTTATGCAGCACCCCAACTCACCTTTCCCCTTAAGCAAGCATAAGTTGGTTTTCTAAATTTGAGACCCTTTTCTGTTCTGTATTTCAGTTCCTGTGTAGCCAAGTTTACATTCCGTGTATTAGTGATATCTTATGATGTTTCTTTTTCTGTGTGACTTATTTCAGTTAGAATCATCGTACCTGAATCCACTCACTATGCTGCTACGGGCCTGATGACATAGATTTCATTGCTGAGTGATATTGCTTTGTAAGTAAATACCACAAGTTCTTTATCCATTTTTCACTTTCTGCGATGTTGAACTTGTACGGTAAACGAGGTTCTTGTAAACAGAGGCGTCCCAAACTTTGGGGTGGCTGTGTCTTTTTGATTTTAATTTCCCTAAGCTATAGGACCATAAGTGGAAGTGCCCTAGGCTCTGTTGCTTTGTTTTTTAGATGTTTCAGGAAACACCATACACTTCTCCCGAGTGTCTGTTGGCAATTTACATCCCGCCCATCAGCATAACAAGGCTCCCAGTTCTCCATGGCCTGTCCTGCCTTTCTGGATTTTACACTTTTTTCAGATGGCCCTTTTGACCGGGGGGAAGTGAGACTTCATTGTAGTGCAGATTTCCTTTGCAAGCTTGCTTGGTTGGCCAAAAAGGGCGTATGCGTTTTTTCCTGAATATATTCAGGAAAAAACGCATACGCCCTTTTTGGCCAAGTGCATCATTGTGGACGTTCTGCCTCTTTTCCTATGCTTTCAATGCAATTCCAGTCTACCTCCTGAAATCGGTTTCCTGCAATTCTGCCCCGCTTTGAAGTCCTCTTGGCAGCCTTACTTCAGTATATTTTTGGACGATAGCTGTCATTTATAACTCTGCAGGTTTGTGAATTACAGTGCCCCTGAGCTCCTTTCTTCAACTCGCTTTCTTTTGAGCTGGCCGCAACACCGCAGGATGGCTTCAGGCCCTAATCTGGTTCCGGAACGGCACGCTGAGCCTTTGGTTAATTCCTCTTCCTGGTGGGAAATGAGAGTTAAATTTGCCCGTCCAGACACCTCCAGCTAGTCTCTCATTGGTTCTCGCTATTCCTGTTCATCTTCCGCAGAAATTGCAAACTGGGCCAAACAGGTGGTTAAAGGCGCTGACTCTCCAAGTGGGGAGAGTGTTAGTTAAGCGTCTGGAATGTTGCACCCTAGTACCAGGGGAGGAAAACTGAGACATATTTGAACACGTCTCCCGTTCACACGGTTGATCATACTCTGGGTTCCACATGCATGTTTTAGCTGAAGGAAGAATACCTTAAACCTGGGTAGTTGAAACCCGTGGAATGGGTACCATGCAATATGCCTTCAAAGGGTCTTCATTTGCTCACCGAACGTCTCCAATCCTATCACTGCTGCGTTTATGCCCCTGTACACACGCTTGATTCTCTTTTGTAGACATAGCAATCCATAGGTTTTCAGATACTAACTAGTCAGGTACATTCTTAGGTGTTTAATATGGGGTGTTGAGTCCATTTCGTTGAGCAAGGAGTAGCTCTTGTCTATTCCATATTTGGCTTAAGGAACTTTATCTGTGCTCATTTCAATCTCTGGTTTTATGCAGCACCCCAACTCACCTTTCCCCTTAAGCAAGCATAAGTTGGTTTTCTAAATTTGAGACCCTGTTCTGTATTGGAATTCAGTTCCTGTGTAGCCAAGTTTACATTCCGTGTATTACTGATATCTTATGATGTTTCTTTTTCTGTGTGACTTATTTCAGTTAGAATTATCATACCTGAATCCACTCATTGTGCTGCTACGGGCCTGATGACATAGATTTCATTGCTGAGTGATATTGCTTTGTAAGTAAATACCACAACTTCTTTATCCATTTTTCACTTTCTGCGATGTTGAACTTGTACTGTAAACGAGGTTCTTGTAAACAGAGGCGTCCCAAACTTTGGGATGGCTGTGTCTTTTTGATTTTAATTTCCCTAAGCTATAGGACCATAAGTGGAAGTGCCCTAGGCTCTGTTGCTTTGTTTTTTAGATGTTTCAGGAAACACCATACACTTCTCCCGAGTGTCTGTTGGCAATTTACATCCCGCCCATCAGCATAACAAGACTCCCAGTTCTCCATGGCCTGTCCTGCCTTTCTGGATTTTACACTTTTTTCAGATGGCCCTTTTGACCGGGGGGAAGTGAGACTTCTTTGTAGTGTAAATTTCCTTTGCAAGCTTGCTTGGTTGGCCAAAAAGGGCGTATGCGTTTTTTCCTGAATATATTCAGGAAAAAACGCATACGCCCTTTTTGGCCAAGTGCATCATTGTGGACGTTCTGCCTCTTTTCCTATGCTTTCAATGCAATTCCAGTCTACCTCCTGAAATCGGTTTCCTGCAATTCTGCCCCGCTTTCAAATCCTCTTGGCAGCCTTACTTCAGTATATTTTTGGACGATAGCTGTCATTTATAACTCTGCAGGTTTGTGAATTACAGTGCCCCTGAGCTCCTTTCTTCAAATCGCTTTCTTCTGAGCTGGCCGCAACACCGCAGGATGGCTTCAGGCCCTAATCTGGTTCCGGCACGGCACGCTGAGCCTTTGGTTCTTTCCTCTTCCTGGTGGGAAATGGGAGTTAAATTTGCCCGTCCAGACACCTCCAGCTAGTCTCTCATTGGTTCTCGCTCTTCCTGTTCATCTTCCGCAGAAATTGCAAACTGGGCCAAACAGGAGGTTAAAGGGACTGACTCTCCAAGTCGGGAGAGTGTTAGTAAAGCGTCTGGAATGTTGCACCCGAGTACCAGGGTACGAAAACTGAGACATATTTGAACACGTCTCCCGATCACATGGTTGATCATACTCTAGGTTCCACATGCATGTTTTAGCTGAAGGAAGAATACCTTAAAACTGGGTAGTTGAAACCCGTGGAATGGGTACCATGCAATATGACTTCAAAGGGTCTTCATTTGCTCACCGAACCTCTCCAATCCTATCACTGCTGCGTTTATGCCCCTGTACACACGCTTGATTCTCTTTTGGAGACATAGCAATCCATAGGTTTTAAGATACTTACTAGTAAGTTACATTCTTAGGCGTTTAATATGGTTGTTGAGTCCATTTCGTTGAGCAAGGAGTAGCTCTTGTCTATTCCATATTTGGCTTAAGGAACTTTATCTGTGCTCATTTCAATCTCTGGTTTTATGCAGCACCCCAACTCACCTTTACCCTTAAGCAAGCATAAGTTGGTTTTCTAAATTTGAGACCCTGTTCTGTTCTGTAATTCAGTTCCTGTGTAGCCCAGTTTACATTCCGTGTATTAGTGATATCTTATGATGTTTCTTTTTCTGTGTGACTTATTTCAGTTAGAATCATCGTACCTGAATCCACTCATTATGATGCTACGGGCCTGATGACATAGATTTCATTGCTGAGTGATATTGCTTTGTAAGTAAATACCACAAGTTCTTTATCCATTTTTCACTTTCTGCGATGTTGAACTTGTACTGTAAACGAGGTTCTTGTAAACAGAGGCGTCCCAAACTTTGGGGTGGCTGTGTCTTTTTGATTTTAATTTCCCTAAGCTATAGGACCATAAGTGGAAGTGCCCTAGGCTCTGTTGCTTTGTTTTCTGGATGTTTCAGGAAACACCATACACTTCTCCCGAGTGTCTGTTGGCAATTTACATCCCGCCCATCAGCATAACAAGGCTCCCAGTTCTCCATGGCCTGTCCTGCCTTTCTGGATTTTACACTTTTTTCAGATGGCCCTTTTGACCGGGGGGAAGTGAGACTTCATTGTAGTGCAGATTTCCTTTGCAAGCTTGCTTGGTTGGCCAAAAAGGGCGTATGCGTTTTTTCCTGAATATATTCAGGAAAAAACGCATACGCCCTTTTTGGCCAAGTGCATCATTGTGGACGTTCTGCCTCTTTTCCTATGCTTTCAATGCAATTCCAGTCTACCTCCTGAAATCGGTTTCCTGCAATTCTGCCCCGCTTTCAAGTCCTCTTGGCAGCCTTACTTCAGTATATTTTTGGACGATAGCTGTCATTTATAACTCTGCAGGTTTGTGAATTACAGTGCCCCTGAGCTCCTTTCTTCAACTCGCTTTCTTGTGAGCTGGCCGCAACACCGCAGGGTGGCTTCAGACCCTAATCTGGTTCCGGCACGGCACGCTGAGCCTTTGTTTCTTTCCTCTTCCTGGTGGGAAATGGGAGTTAAATTTGCCCGTCCAGACACCTCCAGCTAGTCTCTCATTGGTTCTCGCTCTTCCTGTTCATCTTCCGCAGAAATTGCAAACTGGGCCAAACAGGAGGTTAAAGGGACTGACTCTCCAAGTCGGGAGAGTGTTAGTAAAGCGTCTGGAATGTTGCACCCGAGTACCAGGGTACGAAAACTGAGACATATTTGAACACGTCTCCCGATCACATGGTTGATCATACTCTAGGTTCCACATGCATGTTTTAGCTGAAGGAAGAATACCTTAAAACTGGGTAGTTGAAACCCGTGGAATGGGTACCATGCAATATGACTTCAAAGGGTCTTCATTTGCTCACCGAACCTCTCCAATCCTATCACTGCTGCGTTTATGCCCCTGTACACACGCTAGATTCTCTTTTGGAGACATAGCAATCCATAGGTTTTAAGATACTTACTAGTCAGGTACATTCTTAGGCGTTTAATATGGGTGTTGAGTCCATTTCGTTGAGCAAGGAGTAGCTCTTGTCTATTCCATATTTGGCTTAAGGAACTTTATCTGTGCTCATTTCAATCTCTGGTTTTATGCAGCACCCCAACTCACCTTTCCCCTTAAGCAAGCATAAGTTGGTTTTCTAAATTTGAGACCCTGTTCTGTTCTGTAATTCAGTTCCTGTGTAGCCCAGTTTACATTCCGTGTATTAGTGATATCTTATGATGTTTCTTTTTCTGTGTGACTTATTTCAGTTAGAATCATCGTACCTGAATCCTCTCACTATGCTGCTACGGGCCTGATGACATAGATTTCATTGCTGAGTGATATTGCTTTGTAAGTAAATACCACAAGTTCTTTATCCATTTTTCACTTTCTGCGATGTTGAACTTGTACTGTAAAAGAGGTTCTTGTAAACAGAGGCGTCCCAAACTTTGGGGTGGCTGTGTCTTTTTGATTTTAATTTCCCTAAGCTATAGGACCATAAGTGGAAGTGCCCTAGGCTCTGTTGCTTTGTTTTTTAGATGTTTCAGGAAACACCATACACTTCTCCCGAGTGTCTGTTGGCAATTTACATCCCGCCCATCAGCATAACAAGGCTCCCAGTTCTCCATGGCCTGTCCTGCCTTTCTGGATTTTACACTTTTTTCAGATGGCCCTTTTGACCGGGGGGAAGTGAGACTTCATTGTAGTGCAGATTTCCTTTGCAAGCTTGCTTGGTTGGCCAAAAAGGGCGTATGCGTTTTTTCCTGAATATATTCAGGAAAAAACGCATACGCCCTTTTTGGCCAAGTGCATCATTGTGGACGTTCTGCCTCTTTTCCTATGCTTTCAATGCAATTCCAGTCTACCTCCTGAAATCGGTTTCCTGCAATTCTGCCCCGCTTTCAAGTCCTCTTGGCAGCCTTACTTCAGTATATTTTTGGACGATAGCTGTCATTTATAACTCTGCAGGTTTGTGAATTACAGTGCCCCTGAGCTCCTTTCTTCAACTCGCTTTCTTTTGAGCTGGCCGCAACAGCGCAGGATGGCTTCAGGCCCTAATCTGGTTCCGGAACGGCACGCTGAGCCTTTGGTTAATTCCTCTTCCTGGTGGGAAATGAGAGTTAAATTTGCCCGTCCAGACACCTCCAGCTAGTCTCTCATTGGTTCTTGCTATTCCTGTTCATCTTCCGCAGAAATTGCAAACTGGGCCAAACAGGTGGTTAAAGGCGCTGACTCTCCAAGTGGGGAGAGTGTTAGTTAAGCGTCTGGAATGTTGCACCCTAGTACCAGGGGAGGAAAACTGAGACATATTTGAACACGTCTCCCGTTCACACGGTTGATCATACTCTGGGTTCCACATGCATGTTTTAGCTGAAGGAAGAATACCTTAAACCTGGGTAGTTGAAACCCGTGGAATGGGTACCATGCAATATGCCTTCAAAGGGTCTTCATTTGCTCACCGAACCTCTCCAATCCTATCACTGCTGCGTTTATGCCCCTGTACACACGCTTGATTCTCTTTTGGAGACATAGCAATCCATAGGTTTTCAGATACTTACTAGTAAGGTACATTCTTAGGCGTTTAATATGGGGTGTTGAGTCCATTTCGTTGAGCAAGCAGTAGCTCTTGTCTATTCCATTTTTGGCTTAAGGAACTTTATCTGTGCTCATTTCAATCTCTGGTTTTATGGAGCACCCCAACTCACCTTTCCCCTTAAGCAAGCATAAATTGGTTTTCTAAATTTGAGACCCTGTTCTGTTCTGTAATTCAGTTCCTGTGTAGCCCAGTTTACATTCCATGTATTACTGATATCTTATGATGTTTCTTTTTCTGTGTGACTTATTTCAGTTAGAATCATCGTACCTGAATCCACTCATCATGCTGCTACGTGCCTGATGACATAGATTTCATTGCTGAGTGATACTGCATTGTACGTAAGTACCACAAGTTCTTTATCCATTTTTCAGTTTCTGTGATATTGAACTTGTACGGTAAACGAGGTTCTTGTAAACAGAGGCGTCCCAAACTTTGGGGTGGCTGTGTCTTTTTGATTTTAATTTCCCTAAGCTATAGGACCATAAGTGGAAGTGCCCTAGGCTCTGTTGCTTTGTTTTTTAGATGTTTCAGGAAACACCATACACTTCTCCCGAGTGTCTGTTGGCAATTTACATCCCGCCCATCAGCATAACAAGGCTCCCAGTTCTCCATGGCCTGTCCTGCCTTTCTGGATTTTACACTTTTTTCAGATGGCCCTTTTGACCGGGGGGAAGTGAGACTTCATTGTAGTGCAGATTTCCTCTGCAAGCTTCCTTGGTTGGCCAAAAAGTGCGTATGCGTTTTTTCCTGAATATATTCAGGAAAAAACGCATACGCCCTTTTTGGCCAAGTGCATCATTGTGGACGTTCTGCCTCTTTTCCTATGCTTTCAATGCAATTCCAGTCTACCTCCTGAAATCGGTTTCCTGCAATTCTGCCCTGCTTTCAAGTCCTCTTGGCAGCCTTACTTCAGTATATTTTTGGACGATAGTTGTCATTTATAACTCTGCAGGTTTGTGAATTACAGTGCCCCTGAGCTCCTTTCTTCAACTCGCTTTCTTGTGACCTGGCCGCAACACCGCAGGATGGCTTCAGGCCCTAATCTGGTTCCGGCACGGTACGCTGAGCCTTTGGTTCTTTCCTCTTCCTGGTGGGAAATGGGAGTTAAATTTGCCCGTCCAGACACCTCCAGCTAGTCTCTCATTGGTTCTCGCTATTCCTGTTCATGTTCCGCAGAAATTGCAAACTGGGCCAAACAGGAGGTTAAAGGGACTGACTCTCCAAGTCGGGAGAGTGTTAGAAAAGCATCTGGAATGTTGCACCCGAGTACCAGGGTACGAAAACTGAGACATATTTGAACACGTCTCCCGATCACATGGTTGATCATACTCTAGGTTCCACATGCATGTTTTAGCTGAATGAAGAATGCCTTAACCCTGGGTAGTTGAAACCCGTGGAATGGGTACCATGCAATAAGACTTCAAAGGATCTTCATTTGCTCACCGAACCTCTCTAATCCTATCACTGCTGCGTTTATGCCCCTGTACACACGCTTAATTCTCTTTTGGAGACATAGCAATCCATAGGTTTTAAGATACTTACTAGTCAGGTACATTCTTATGTGTTTAATATGCGGTGTTGAGTCCATTTCGTTGAGCAAGGAGTAGCTCTTGTCTATTCCATATTTGGCTTAAGGAACTTTATCTGTGCTCATTTCAATCTCTGGTTTTATGCAGCACCCCAACTCACCTTTCCCCTTAAGCAAGCATAAGTTGGTTTTCTAAATTTGAGACCCTGTTCTGTTCTGTAATTCAGTTCCTGTGTAGCCCAGTTTACATTCCGTGTATTAGTGATATCTTATGATGTTTCTTTTTCTGTGTGACTTATTTCAGTTAGAATCATCGTACCTGAATCCACTCATTATGCTGCTACGGGCCTGATGACATAGATTTCATTGCTGAGTGATATTGCTTTGTAAGTAAATACCACAACTTCTTTATCCATTTTTCACTTTCTGCGATGTTGAACTTGTACTGTAAACGAGGTTCTTGTAAACAGAGGCGTCCCAAACTTTGGGGTGGCTGTGTCTTTTTGATTTTAATTTCCCTAAGCTATAGGACCATAAGTGGAAGTGCCCTAGGCTCTGTTGCTTTGTTTTTTAGATGTTTCAGGAAACACCATACACTTCTCCCGAGTGTCTGTTGGCAATTTACATCCCGCCCATCAGCATAACAAGGCTCCCAGTTCTCCATGGCCTGTCCTGCCTTTCTGGATTTTACACTTTTTTCAGATGGCCCTTTTGACCGGGGGGAAGTGAGACTTCATTGTAGTGCAGATTTCCTTTGCAAGCTTGCTTGGTTGGCCAAAAAGGGCGTATGCGTTTTTTCCTGAATATATTCAGGAAAAAACGCATACGCCCTTTTTGGCCAAGTGCATCATTGTGGACGTTCTGCCTCTTATCCTATGCTTTCAATGCAATTCCAGTCTACCTCCTGAAATCGGTTTCCTGCAATTCTGCCCCGCTTTCAAGTCCTATTGGCAGCCTTACTTCAGTATATTTTTGGACGATAGCTGTCATTTATAACTCTGCAGGTTTGTGAATTATAGTGCCCCTGAGCTCCTTTCTTCAACTCGCTTTCTTGTGACCTGGCCGCAACACCGCAGGATGGCTTCAGGCCCTAATCTGGTTCCGGCACGGCACGCTGAGCCTTTGGTTCTTTCCTCTTCCTGGTGGGAAATGGGAGTTAAAATTGCCCGTCCAGACACCTCCAGCTAGTCTCTCATTGGTTCTCGCTCTTTCTGTTCATCTTCCGCAGAAATTGCAAACTGGGCCAAACAGGTGGTTAAAGGCGCTGACTCTCCAAGTGGGGAGAGTGTTAGTTAAGCGTCTGGAATGTTGCACCCTAGTACCAGGGGAGGAAAACTGAGACATATTTGAACACATCTCCCGTTCACACGGTTGATCATACTCTGGGTTCCACATGCATGTTTTAGCTGAAGGAAGAATACCTTAAACCTGGAGAGTTGAGACCCTTGTAATGGGTACCATGCAATTTGACTTCAAAGGGTCTTCATTTGCTCACCGAACCTCTCCAATCCTATCACTGCTGCGTTTATGCCCCTGTACACACGCTTGATTCTCTTTTGGAGACATAGCAATCCATAGGTTTTCAGATACTTACTAGTAAGGTACATTCTTAGGCGTTTAATATGGGGTGTTGAGTCCATTTCGTTGAGCAAGCAGTAGCTCTTGTCTATTCCATTTTTGGCTTAAGGAACTTTATCTGTGCTCATTTCAATCTCTGGTTTTATGCAGCACCCCAACTCACCTTTCCCCTTAAGCAAGCATAAGTTGGTTTTCTAAATTTGAGACCCTGTTCTGTTCTGTAATTCAGTTCCTGTGTAGCCCAGTTTACATTCCATGTATTACTGATATCTTATGATGTTTCTTTTTCTGTGTGACTTATTTCAGTTAGAATCATCGTACCTGAATCCACTCATCATGCTGCTACGTGCCTGATGACATAGATTTCATTGCTGAGTGATACTGCATTGTACGTAAGTACCACAAGTTCTTTATCCATTTTTCAGTTTCTGTGATATTGAACTTGTACGGTAAACGAGGTTCTTGTAAACAGAGGCGTCCCAAACTTTGGGGTGGCTGTGTCTTTTTGATTTTAATTTCCCTAAGCTATAGGACCATAAGTGGAAGTGCCCTAGGCTCTGTTGCTTTGTTTTTTAGATGTTTCAGGAAACACCATACACTTCTCCCGAGTGTCTGTTGGCAATTTACATCCCGCCCATCAGCATAACAAGGCTCCCAGTTCTCCATGGCCTGTCCTGCCTTTCTGGATTTTACACTTTTTTCAGATGGCCCTTTTGACCGGGGGGAAGTGAGACTTCATTGTAGTGCAGATTTCCTTTGCAAGCTTCCTTGGTTGGCCAAAAAGTGCGTATGCGTTTTTTCCTGAATATATTCAGGAAAAAACGCATACGCCCTTTTTGGCCAAGTGCATCATTGTGGACGTTCTGCCTCTTTTCCTATGCTTTCAATGCAATTCCAGTCTACCTCCTGAAATCGGTTTCCCGCAATTCTGCCCTGCTTTCAAGTCCTCTTGGCAGCCTTACTTCAGTATATTTTTGGACGATAGTTGTCATTTATAACTCTGCAGGTTTGTGAATTACAGTGCCCCTGAGCTCCTTTCTTCAACTCGCTTTCTTGTGACCTGGCCGCAACACCGCAGGATGGCTTCAGGCCCTAATCTGGTTCCGGCACGGCACGCTGAGCCTTTGGTTCTTTCCTCTTCCTGGTGGGAAATGGGAGTTAAATTTGCCCGTCCAGACACCTCCAGCTAGTCTCTCATTGGTTCTCGCTATTCCTGTTCATGTTCCGCAGAAATTGCAAACTGGGCCAAACAGGAGGTTAAAGGGACTGACTCTCCAAGTCGGGAGAGTGTTAGAAAAGCATCTGGAATGTTGCACCCGAGTACCAGGGTACGAAAACTGAGACATATTTGAACACGTCTCCCGATCACATGGTTGATCATACTCTAGGTTCCACATGCATGTTTTAGCTGAATGAAGAATGCCTTAACCCTGGGTAGTTGAAACCCGTGGAATGGGTACCATGCAATATGACTTCAAAGGGTCTTCATTTGCTCACCGAACCTCTCCAATCCTATCACTGCTGCGTTTATGCCCCTGTACACACGCTTGATTCTCTTTTGTAGACATAGCAATCCATAGGTTTTAAGATACTTACTAGTAAGGTACATTCTTAGGCGTTTAATATGGGTGTTGAGTCCATTTCGTTGAGCAAGGAGTAGCTCTTGTCTATTCCATATTTGGCTTAAGGAACTTTATCTGTGCTCATTTCAATCTCTGGTTTTATGCAGCACCCCAACTCACCTTTCCCCTTAAGCAAGCATAAGTTGGTTTTCTAAATTTGAGACCCTGTTCTGTTCTGTAATTCAGTTCCTGTGTAGCCCAGTTTACATTCCGTGTATTAGTGATATCTTATGATGTTTCTTTTTCTGTGTGACTTATTTCAGTTAGAATCATCGTACCTGAATCCACTCATTATGCTGCTACGGGCCTGATGACATAGATTTCATTGCTGAGTGATATTGCTTTGTAAGTAAATACCACAACTTCTTTATCCATTTTTCACTTTCTGCGATGTTGAACTTGTACTGTAAACGAGGTTCTTGTAAACAGAGGCGTCCCAAATTTTGGGGTGGCTGTGTCTTTTTGATTTTAATTTCCCTAAGCTATAGGACCATAAGTGGAAGTGCCCTAGGCTCTGTTGCTTTGTTTTTTAGATGTTTCAGGAAACACCATACACTTCTCCCGAGTGTCTGTTGGCAATTTACATCCCGCCCATCAGCATAACAAGGCTCCCAGTTCTCCATGGCCTGTCCTGCCTTTCTGGATTTTACACTTTTTTCAGATGGCCCTTTTGACCGGGGGGAAGTGAGACTTCATTGTAGTGCAGATTTCCTTTGCAAGCTTGCTTGGTTGGCCAAAAAGGGCGTATGCGTTTTTTCCTGAATATATTCAGGAAAAAACGCATACGCCCTTTTTGGCCAAGTGCATCATTGTGGACGTTCTGCCTCTTTTCCTGTGCTTTCAATGCAATTCCAGTCTACCTCCTGAAATCGGTTTCCTGCAATTCTGCCCCGCTTTCAAGTCCTCTTGGCAGCCTTACTTCAGTATATTTTTGGACGATAGCTGTCATTTATAACTCTGCAGGTTTGTGAATTACAGTGCCCCTGAGCTCCTTTCTTCAACTCTCTTTCTTGTGAGCTGGCCGCAACACCGCAGGATGTCTTCAGGCCCTAATCTGCTTCTGGCACGGCACGCTGAGCCTTTGGTTAGTTTCTCTTCCTGGTGGGAAATGAGAGTTAAATTTGCCTGTCCAGACACCTCCAGCTAGTCTCTCATTGGTTCTCCCTATTCCTGTTCATCTTCCACAGAAATTGCAAACTGGGCCAAACAGGAGGTTAAAGGCGCTGACTCTCCAAGTGGGGAGAGTGTTAGTAAAGCGTCTGGAATGTTGCACCCGAGTACCAGGGGAGGAAAACTGAGACATATTTGAACACATCTCCCGTTCACACGGTTGATCATACTCTGGGTTCCACATGCATGTTTTAGCTGAAGGAAGAATACCTTAAACCTGGGTAGTTAAAACCCGTGGAATGGGTACCATGCAATATGACTTCAAAGGATCTTCATTTGCTCACCGAACCTCTCCAATCCTATGACTGCTACGTTTATTCCCCTGTACACACGCTTGATTCTCTTTTGGAGACATAGCAATCCATAGGTTTTAAGATACTTACTAGTCAGGTACATTCTTAGGCGTTTAATATGGGGTGTTGAGTCCATTTCGTTGAGCAAGGAGTAGCTCTTGTCTATTCCATATTTGGCTTAAGAAACATTATCTGTGCTCATTTCAATCTCTGGTTTTATGCAGCACCGCAACTCACCTTTCCCCTTAAGCAAGCATAAGTTGGTTTTCTAAATTTGAGACCCTGTTGTGTTTTGGAATTCAGTTCCTGTGTAGCCCAGTTTACATTCCGTGTATTAGTGATATCTTATGATGTTTCTTTTTCTGTGTGACTTATTTCAGTTAGAATCATCGTACCTGAATCCACTCATTATGCTGCTACGGGCCTGATGACATAGATTTCATTGCTGAGTGATACTGCATTGTACGTAAGTACCACAAGTTCTTTATCCATTTTTCATTTTCTGTGATGTTGAACTTGTACGGTAAACGAGGTTCTTGTAAACAGAGGCGTCCCAAACTTTGGGGTGGCTGTGTCTTTTTGATTTTAATTTCCCTATGCTATAGGACCATAAGTGGAAGTGCCCTAGGCTCTGTTGCTTTGTTTTTTAGATGTTTCAGGAAACACCATACACTTCTCCCAGGTGTCTGTTGGCAATTTACATCCCGCCCATCAGCATAACAAGGCTCCCAGTTCTCCATGGCCTGTCCTGCCTTTCTGGATTTTACACTTTTTTCAGATGGCCCTATTGACCGGAGGGAAGTGAGACTTCATTGTAGTGCAGATTTCCTTTGCAAGTTTGCTTGGTTGGCCAAAAAGGGCGTATGCGTTTTTTCCTGAATATATTCAGGAAAAAACGCATACGCCCTTTTTGGCCAAGTGCATCATTGTGGACGTTCTGCCTCTTTTCCTATGCTTTCAATGCAATTCCAGTCTACCTCCTGAAATCGGTTTCCTGCAATTCTGCCCCGCTTTCAAGTCCTCTTGGCAGCCTTACTTCAGTATATTTTTGGACGATAGCTGTCATTTATAACTCTGCAGGTTTGTGAATTACAGTGCCCCTGAGCTCCTTTCTTCAACTCGCTTTCTTGTGAGCTGGCCGCAACACCGCAGGATGGCTTCAGGCCCTAATCTGGTTCCGGCACGGCACGCTGAGCCTTTGGTTAATTCCTCTTCCTGGTGGGAAATGAGAGTTAAATTTGCCCGTCCAGACACCTCCAGCTAGTCTCTCATTGGTTCTCGCTCTTCCTGTTCATCTTCCGCAGAAATTGCAAACTGGGCCAAACAGGAGGTTAAAGGGACTGACTCTCCAAGTGGGGAGAGTGTTAGTAAAGCGTCTGGAATGTTGCACCCGAGTACCAGGGGAGGAAAACTGAGACATATTTGAACAGGTCTCCCGTTCACACGGTTGATCATACTCTGGGTTCCACATGCATGTTTTAGCTGAAGGAAGAATACCTTAAACGTGGGTAGTTGAAACCCTTAGAATGGGTACCATGCAATATGACTTCAAAGGGTCTTCATTTGCTCACCGAACCTCTCCAATCCTATCATTGCTGTGTTTATGCCCCTGTACACATGCTTGATTCTCTTTCGGAGACATAGCAATCCATAGGTTTTAAGATACTTACTAGTCAGGTACATTCTTAGGCGTTTATTATGCGGTGTTGAGTCCATTTCGTTGAGCAAGAAGTAGCTCTTGTCTATTCCGTATTTGGCTTAAGGAACTTTATCTGTGCTCATTTCAATCTCTGGTTTTATGCAGCACCCCAACTCACCTTTCCCCTTAAGCAAGCATAAGTTGGTTTTCTAAATTTGAGACCCTGTTCTGTTCTGTATTTCAGTTCCTGTGTAGCCAAGCTTACATTCCGTGTATTACTGATATCTTATGATGTTTCTTTTTCTGTGTGACTTATTTCAGTTAGAATCATCATACCTGAATCCACTCATTGTGCTTCTAAGGGCCTGATGACATAGATTTCACTGCTGAGTTATACTGCATTGTACGTAAGTACCACAAGTTCTTTATCCATTTTTCACTTTCTGTGATATTGAACTTGTACGGTAAACGAGGTTCTTGTAAACAGAGGCGTCCCAAACTTTGGGGTGGCTGTGTCTTTTTGATTTTAATTTCCCTAAGCTATAGGACCATAAGTGGAAGTGCCCTAGGCTCTGTTGCTTTGTTTTTTAGATGTTTCAGGAAACACCATACACTTCTCCCCAGTGGCTGTTGGCAATTTACATCCCGCCCATCAGCATAACAAGGCTCCCAGTTCTCCATGGCCTGTCCTGCCTTTCCGGATTTTACACTTTTTTCAGATGGCCCTTTTGACCGGGGGGAAGTGAGACTTCATTGTAGTGCAGATATCCTTTGCAAGCTTGCTTGGTTGGCCAAAAAGGGCGTATGCGTTTTTCCCTGAATATATTCAGGAAAAAACGCATACGCCCTTTTTGGCCAAGTGCATCATTGTGGACGTTCTGCCTCTTTTACTATGCTTTCAATGCAATTCCAGTCTACCTCCTGAAATCGGTTTCCTGCAATTCTGCCCCGCTTTCAAGTCCTCTTGGCAGCCTTACTTCAGTATATTTTTGGACGATAGCTGTCATTTATAACTCTGCAGGTTTGTGAATTACAGTGCCCCTGAGCTCCTTTCTTCAACTCTCTTTCTTGTGAGCTGGCCGCAACACCGCAGGATTTCTTCAGGCCCTAATCTGCTTCTGGCACGGCACGCTGAGCCTTTGCTTAGTTTCTCTTCCTGGTGGGAAATGAGAGTTAAATTTGCCTGTCCAGACACCTCCAGCTAGTCTCTCATTGGTTCTCCCTATTCCTGTTCATCTTCCGCAGAAATTGCAAACTGGGCCAAACAGGAGGTTAAAGGCGCTGACTCTCCAAGTGGGGAGAGTGTTAGTAAAGCGTCTGGAATGTTGCACCTGAGTACCAGGGGAGGAAAACTGAGACATATTTGAACACATCTCCCGTTCACACGGTTGATCATACTCTGGGTTCCACATGCATGTTTTAGCTGAAGGAAGAATACCTTAAACCTGGGTAGTTGAAACCCGTGGAATGGGTACCATGCAATATGCCTTCAAAGGGTCTTCATTTGCTCACCGAACCTCTCTAATCCTATCACTGCTGCGTTTATGCCCCTGTACACACGCTTGATTCTCTTTTGTAGACATAGCAATCCATAGGTTTTCAGATACTTACTAGTCAGGTACATTCTTAGGCGTTTAATATGGGGTGTTGAGTCCATTTCGTTGAGCAAGGAGTAGCTCTTGTCTATTCCATATTTGGCTTAAGGAACTTTATCTGTGCTCATTTCAATCTCTGGTTTTATGCAGCACCCCAACTCACCTTTCCCCTTAAGCAAGCATAAGTTGGTTTTCTAAATTTGAGACCCTGTTCTGTTTTGGAATTCAGTTCCTGTGTAGCCAAGTTTACATTCCGTGTATTAGTGATATCTGATGATGTTTCTTTTTCTGTGTGACTTATTTCAGTTAGAATCATCGTACCTGAATCCACTCATTGTGCTGCTAAGGGCCTGATGACATAGATTTCATTGCTGAGTGATACAGCATTGTACGTAAGTACCACAAGTTCTTTATCCATTTTTCACTTTCTGCGATGTTGAACTTGTACTGTAAACGAGGTTCTTGTAAACAGAGGCGTCCCAAACTTTGGGGTGGCTGTGTCTTTTTGATTTTAATTTCCCTAAGCTATAGGACCATAAGTGGAAGTGCCCTAGGCTCTGTTGCTTTGTTTTTTAGATGTTTCAGGAAACACCATACACTTCTCCCGAGTGTCTGTTGGCAATTTACATCCCGCCCATCAGCATAACAAGGCTCCCAGTTCTCCATGGCCTGTCCTGCCTTTCTGGATTTTACACTTTTTTCAGATGGCCCTTTTGACCGGGGGGAAGTGAGACTTCATTGTAGTGCAGATTTCCTTTGCAAGCTTGCTTGGTTGGCCAAAAAGAGCGTATGCGTTTTTTCCTGAATATATTCAGGAAAAAACGCATACGCCCTTTTTGGCCAAGTGCATCATTGTGGACGTTCTGCCTCTTTTCCTATGCTTTCAATGCAATTCCAGTCTACCTCCTGAAATCGGTTTCCTGCAATTCTGCCCCGCTTTCAAGTCCTCTTGGCAGCCTTACTTCAGTATATTTTTGGACGATAGCTGTCATTTATAACTCTGCAGGTTTGTGAATTACAGTGCCCCTGAGCTCCTTTCTTCAACTCGCTTTCTTGTGAGCTGGCCGCAACACCGCAGGATGGCTTCAGGCCCTAATCTGCTTCCGGCACGGCACGCTGAGCCTTTGCTTCTTTCCTCTTCCTGGTGGGAAATGGGAGTTAAATTTGCCCGTCCAGACACCTCCAGCTAGTCTCTCATTGGTTCTCGCTATTCCTGTTCATCTTCCGCAGAAATTGCAAACTGGGCCAAACAGGAGGTTAAAGGGACTGACTCTCCAAGTCGGGAGAGTGTTAGTAAAGCGTCTGGAATGTTCCACCCGAGTACCAGGGTACGAAAACTGAGACATATTTGAACACGTCTCCCGATCACATGGTTGATCATACTCTAGGTTCCACATGCATGTTTTAGCTGAAGGAAGAATACCTTAAAACTGGGTAGTTGAAACCCGTGGAATGGGTACCATGCAATATGACTTCAAAGGGTCTTCATTTGCTCACCGAACCTCTCCAATCCTATCACTGCTGCGTTTATGCCCCTGTACACACGCTTGATTCTCTTTTGTAGACATAGCAATCCATAGGTTTTAAGATACTTACTAGTAAGGTACATTCTTAGGCGTTTAATATGGGTGTTGAGTCCATTTCGTTGAGCAAGGAGTAGCTCTTGTCTATTCCATATTTGGCTTAAGGAACTTTATCTGTGCTCATTTCAATCTCTGGTTTTATGCAGCACCCCAACTCACCTTTCCCCTTAAGCAAGCATAAGTTGGTTTTCTAAATTTGAGACCCTGTTCTGTTCTGTAATTCAGTTCCTGTGTAGCCCAGTTTACATTCCGTGTATTAGTGATATCTTATGATGTTTCTTTTTCTGTGTGACTTATTTCAGTTAGAATCATCGTACCTGAATCCACTCATTATGCTGCTACGGGCCTGATGACATAGATTTCATTGCTGAGTGATATTGCTTTGTAAGTAAATACCACAACTTCTTTATCCATTTTTCACTTTCTGCGATGTTGAACTTGTACTGTAAACGAGGTTCTTGTAAACAGAGGCGTCCCAAACTTTGGGGTGGCTGTGTCTTTTTGATTTTAATTTCCCTAAGCTATAGGACCATAAGTGGAAGTGCCCTAGGCTCTGTTGCTTTGTTTTTTAGATGTTTCAGGAAACACCATACACTTCTCCCGAGTGTCTGTTGGCAATTTACATCCCGCCCATCAGCATAACAAGGCTCCCAGTTCTCCATGGCCTGTCCTGCCTTTCTGGATTTTACACTTTTTTCAGATGGCCCTTTTGACCGGGGGGAAGTGAGACTTCATTGTAGTGCAGATTTCCTTTGCAAGCTTGCTTGGTTGGCCAAAAAGGGCGTATGCGTTTTTTCCTGAATATATTCAGGAAAAAACGCATACGCCCTTTTTGGCCAAGTGCATCATTGTGGACGTTCTGCCTCTTTTCCTATGCTTTCAATGCAATTCCAGTCTACCTCCTGAAATCGGTTTCCTGCAATTCTGCCCCGCTTTCAAGTCCTCTTGGCAGCCTTACTTCAGTATATTTTTGGACGATAGCTGTCATTTATAACTCTGCAGGTTTGTGAATTACAGTGCCCCTGAGCTCCTTTCTTCAACTCGCTTTCTTGTGAGCTGGCCGCAACACCGCAGGATGGCTTCAGGCCCTAATCTGGTTCCGGCACGGCACCCTGAGCCTTTGGTTCATTCCTCTTCCTGGTGGGAAATGAGAGTTAAATTTGCCCGTCCAGACACCTCCAGCTAGTCTCTCATTGGTTCTCCCTATTCCTGTTAATCTTCCACAGAAATTGCAAACTGGGCTAAACAGGAGGTTAAAGGCGCTGACTCTCCAAGTCGGGAGAGTGTTAGTAAAGCGTCTGGAATGTTGCACCCGAGTACCAGGGGAGGAAAACTGAGACATATTTGAACAAGTCTCCCGTTCACACGGTTGATCATACTCTGGGTTCCACATGCATGTTTTAGCTGAAGGAAGAATACCTTAAACCTGGGTAGTTGAAACCCGTGGAATGGGTACCATGCAATATGACTTCAAAGGGTCTTCATTTGCTCACCGAACCTCTCCAATCCTATCACAGCTGCGTTTATGCCCCTGTACACATGCTTGATTCTCTTTTGGAGACAAAGCAATCCATAGGTTTTAAGATACTTACTAGTCAGGTACATTCTTAGGCGTTTAATATGCGGTGTTGAGTCCATTTCGTTGAGCAAGGAGTAGCTCTTGTCTATTCCATATTTGGCTTAAGGAACTTTATCTGTGCTCATTTCAATCTCTGGTTTTATGCAGCACCCCAACTCACCTTTCCCCTTAAGCAAGCATAAGTTGGTTTTCTAAATTTGAGACCCTGTTCTGTTCTGTAATTCAGTTCCTGTGTAGCCAAGTTTACATTCCATGTATTAGTGATATCTGATGATGTTTCTTTTTCTGTGTGACTTATTTCAGTTAGAATCATCGTACCTGAATCCACTCATTGTGCTGCTAAGGGCCTGATGACATAGATTTCATTGCTGAGTGATACTGCATTGTACGTAAGTACCACAAGTTCTTTATCCATTTTTCACTTTCTGCGATGTTGAACTTGTACTGTAAACGAGGTTCTTGTAAACAGAGGCGTCCCAAACTTTGGGGTGGCTGTGTCTTTTTGATTTTAATTTCCCTAAGCTATAGGACCATAAGTGGAAGTGCCCTAGGCTCTGTTGCTTTGTTTTTTAGATGTTTCAGGAAACACCATACACTTCTCCCGAGTGTCTGTTGGCAATTTACATCCCGCCCATCAGCATAACAAGGCTCCCAGTTCTCCATGGCCTGTCCTGCCTTTCTGGATTTTACACTTTTTTCAGATGGCCCTTTTGACCGGGGGGAAGTGAGACTTCATTGTAGTGCAGATTTCCTTTGCAAGCTTGCTTGGTTGGCCAAAAAGAGCGTATGCGTTTTTTCCTGAATATATTCAGGAAAAAACGCATACGCCCTTTTTGGCCAAGTGCATCATTGTGGACGTTCTGCCTCTTTTCCTATGCTTTCAATGCAATTCCAGTCTACCTCCTGAAATCGGTTTCCTGCAATTCTGCCCCGCTTTCAAGTCCTCTTGGCAGCCTTACTTCAGTATATTTTTGGACGATAGCTGTCATTTATAACTCTGCAGGTTTGTGAATTACAGTGCCCCTGAGCTCCTTTCTTCAACTCGCTTTCTTTTGAGCTGGCCGCAACACCGCAGGATGGCTTCAGGCCCTAATCTGGTTCCGGCACGGCACGCTGAGCCTTTGGATAGTTCCTCTTCCTGGTGGGAAATGAGAGTTAAATTTGCCCGTCCAGACACCTCCAGCTAGTCTCTCATTGGTTCTCCCTATTCCTGTTCATCTTCCGCAGAAATTGCAAACTGGGCCAAACAGGAGGTTAAAGGCGCTGACTCTCCAAGTGGGGAGAGTGTTAGTAAAGCGTCTGGAATGTTGCACCCGAGTACCAGGGGAGGCAAACTGAGACATATTTGAACAGGTCTCCCGTTCACACGGTTGATCATACTCTAGGTTCCACATGCATGTTTTAGCTGAAGGAAGAATACCTTAAAACTGGGTAGTTGAAACCCGTGGAATGGGTACCATGCAATATGACTTCAAAGGGTCTTCATTTGCTCACCGAACCTCTCCAATCCTATCACTGCTGCGTTTATGCCCCTGTACACACGCTTGATTCTCTTTTGGAGACATAGCAATCCATAGGTTTTAAGATACTTACTAGTCAGGTACATTCTTAGGCGTTTAATATGGGTGTTGAGTCCATTTCGTTGAGCAAGGAGTAGCTCTTGTCTATTCCATATTTGGCTTAAGGAACTTTATCTGTGCTCATTTCAATCTCTGGTTTTATGCAGCACCCCAACTCACCTTTCCCCTTAAGCAAGCATAAGTTGGTTTTCTAAATTTGAGACCCTGTTCTGTATTGGAATTCAGTTCCTGTGTAGCCAAGTTTACATTCCGTGTATTACTGATATCTTATGATGTTTCTTTTTCTGTGTGACTTATTTCAGTTAGAATTATCATACCTGAATCCACTCATTGTGCTGCTACGGGCATGATGACATAGATTTCATTGCTGAGTGATATTGCTTTGTAAGTAAATACCACAACTTCTTTATCCATTTTTCACTTTCTGCGATGTTGAACTTGTACTGTAAACGAGGTTCTTGTAAACAGAGGCGTCCCAAACTTTGGGATGGCTGTGTCTTTTTGATTTTAATTTCCCTAAGCTATAGGACCATAAGTGGAAGTGCCCTAGGCTCTGTTGCTTTGTTTTTTAGATGTTTCAGGAAACACCATACACTTCTCCCGAGTGTCTGTTGGCAATTTACATCCCGCCCATCAGCATAACAAGACTCCCAGTTCTCCATGGCCTGTCCTGCCTTTCTGGATTTTACACTTTTTTCAGATGGCCCTTTTGACCGGGGGGAAGTGAGACTTCTTTGTAGTGTAGATTTCCTTTGCAAGCTTGCTTGGTTGGCCAAAAAGGGCGTATGCGTTTTTTCCTGAATATATTCAGGAAAAAACGCATACGCCCTTTTTGGCCAAGTGCATCATTGTGGACGTTCTGCCTCTTTTCCTATGCTTTCAATGCAATTCCAGTCTACCTCCTGAAATCGGTTTCCTGCAATTCTGCCCCGCTTTCAAATCCTCTTGGCAGCCTTACTTCAGTATATTTTTGGACGATAGCTGTCATTTATAACTCTGCAGGTTTGTGAATTACAGTGCCCCTGAGCTCCTTTCTTCAAATCGCTTTCTTCTGAGCTGGCCGCAACACCGCAGGATGGCTTCAGGCCCTAATCTGGTTCCGGCACGGCACGCTGAGCCTTTGGTTCTTTCCTCTTCCTGGTGGGAAATGGGAGTTAAATTTGCCCGTCCAGACACCTCCAGCTAGTCTCTCATTGGTTCTCGCTCTTCCTGTTCATCTTCCGCAGAAATTGCAAACTGGGCCAAACAGGAGGTTAAAGGGACTGACTCTCCAAGTCGGGAGAGTGTTAGTAAAGCGTCTGGAATGTTGCACCCGAGTACCAGGGTACGAAAACTGAGACATATTTGAACACGTCTCCCGATCACATGGTTGATCATACTCTAGGTTCCACATGCATGTTTTAGCTGAAGGAAGAATACCTTAAACCTGGGTAGTTGAAACCCGTGGAATGGGTACCATGCAATATGACTTCAAAGGGTCTTCATTTGCTCACCGAACCTCTCCAATCCTATCACTGCTGCGTTTATGCCCCTGTACACACGCTTGATTCTCTTTTGGAGACATAGCAATCCATAGGTTTTAAGATACTTACTAGTAAGTTACATTCTTAGGCGTTTAATATGGTTGTTGAGTCCATTTCGTTGAGCAAGGAGTAGCTCTTGTCTATTCCATATTTGGCTTAAGGAACTTTATCTGTGCTCATTTCAATCTCTGGTTTTATGCAGCACCCCAACTCACCTTTCCCCTTAAGCAAGCATAAGTTGGTTTTCTAAATTTGAGACCCTGTTCTGTTCTGTAATTCAGTTCCTGTGTAGCCCAGTTTACATTCCGTGTATTAGTGATATCTTATGATGTTTCTTTTTCTGTGTGACTTATTTCAGTTAGAATCATCGTACCTGAATCCACTCATTATGCTGCTACGGGCCTGATGACATAGATTTCATTGCTGAGTGATATTGCTTTGTAAGTAAATACCACAACTTCTTTATCCATTTTTCACTTTCTGCGATGTTGAACTTGTACTGTAAACGAGGTTCTTGTAAACAGAGGCGTCCCAAACTTTGGGGTGGCTGTGTCTTTTTGATTTTAATTTCCCTAAGCTATAGGACCATAAGTGGAAGTGCCCTAGGTTCAGTTGCTTTGTTTTCTGGATGTTTCAGGAAACACCATACACTTCTCCCGAGTGTCTGTTGGCAATTTACATCCCGCCCATCAGCATAACAAGGCTCCCAGTTCTCCATGGCCTGTCCTGCCTTTCTGGATTTTACACTTTTTTCAGATGGCCCTTTTGACCGGGTTGAAGTGAGACTTCATTGTAGTGCAGATTTCCTTTGCAAGCTTGCTTGGTTGGCCAAAAAGGGCGTATGCGTTTTTTCCTGAATATATTCAGGAAAAAACGCATACGCCCTTTTTGGCCAAGTGCATCATTGTGGACGTTCTGCCTCTTTTCCTATGCTTTCAATGCAATTCCAGTCTACCTCCTGAAATCGGTTTCCTGCAATTCTGCCCCGCTTTCAAGTCCTCTTGGCAGCCTTACTTCAGTATATTTTTGGACGATAGCTGTCATTTATAACTCGGCAGGTTTGTGAATTACAGTGCCCCTGAGCTCCTTTCTTCAACTCGCTTTCTTGTGAGCTGGCCGCAACACCGCAGGGTGGCTTCAGGCCCTAATCTGGTTCCGGCACGGCACACTGAGCCTTTGGTTCTTTCCTCTTCCTGGTGGGAAATGGGAGTTAAATTTGCCCGTCCAGACACCTCCAGCTAGTCTCTCATTGGTTCTCGCTCTTCCTGTTCATCTTCCGCAGAAATTGCAAACTGGGCCAAACAGGAGGTTAAAGGGACTGACTCTCCAAGTCGGGAGAGTGTTAGTAAAGCGTCTGGAATGTTGCACCCGAGTACCAGGGTACGAAAACTGAGACATATTTGAACACGTCTCCCGATCACATGGTTGATCATACTCTAGGTTCCACATGCATGTTTTAGCTGAAGGAAGAATACCTTAAAACTGGGTAGTTGAAACCCGTGGAATGGGTACCATGCAATAAGACTTCAAAGGATCTTCATTTGCTCACCGAACCTCTCTAATCCTATCACTGGTGCTTTTATGCCCCTGTACAAACGCTTAATTCTCTTTTGGAGACATAGCAATCCATAGGTTTTAAGATACTTACTAGTCAGGTACATTCTTAGGCGTTTAATATGCGGTGTTGAGTCCATTTCGTTGAGCAAGGAGTAGCTCTTGTCTATTCCATATTTGGCTTAAGGAACTTTATCTGTGCTCATTTCAATCTCTGGTTTTATGCAGCAGCCCAACTCACCTTTCCCCTTAAGCAAGCATAAGTTGGTTTTCTAAATTTGAGACCCTGTTCTGTTCTGTAATTCAGTTCCTGTGTAGCCAAGTTTACATTCCGTGTATTACTGATATCTTATGATGTTTCTTTTTCTGTGTGACTTATTTCAGTTAGAATCATCATACCTGAATCCACTCATTGTGCTGCTAAGGGCCTGATGACATAGATTTCATTGCTGAGTGATATTGCTTTGTAAGTAAATACCACAACTTCTTTATCCATTTTTCACTTTCTGCGATGTTGAACTTGTACGGTAAACGAGGTTCTTGTAAACAGAGGCGTCCCAAACTTTGGGGTGGCTGTGTCTTTTTGATTTTAATTTCCCTAAGATATAGGACCATAAGTGGAAGTGCCCTAGGCTCTGTTGCTTTGTTTTTTAGATGTTTCAGGAAACACCATACACTTCTCCCGAGTGTCTGTTGGCAATTTACATCCCGCCTATCAGCATAACAAGGCTCCCAGTTCTCCATGGCCTGTCCTGCCTTGCTGGATTTTACACTTTTTTCAGATGGCCCTTTTGACCGGGGGGAAGTGAGACTTCATTGTAGTGCAGATTTCCTTTGCAAGCTTTCTTGGTTGGCCAAAAAGAGCGTATGCGTTTTTTCCTGAATATATTCAGGAAAAAATGCATACGCCCTTTTTGGCCAAGTGCATCATTGTGGACGTTCTGCCTCTTTTCCTATGCTTTCAATGCAATTCCAGTCTACCTCCTGAAATCGGTTTCCTGCAATTCTGCCCCGCTTTCAAGTCCTCTTGGCAGCCTTACTTCAGTATATTTTTGGACGATAGCTGTCATTTATAACTCTGCAGGTTTGTGAATTACAGTGCCCCTGAGCTCCTTTCTTCAACTCGCTTTCTTGTGACCTGGCCGCAACACTGCAGGGTGGCTTCAGGCCCTAATCTGGTTCCGGCACGGCACGCTGAGCCTTTGGTTCTTTCCTCTTCCTGGTGGGAAATGGGAGTTAAATTTGCCCGTCCAGACACCTCCAGCTAGTCTCTCATTGGTTCTCGCTCTTCCTGTTCATCTTCCGCAGAAATTGCAAACTGGGCCAAACAGGAGTTTAAAGGGACTGACTCTCCAAGTCGGGAGAGTGTTAGTAAAGCGTCTGGAATGTTGCACCCGAGTACCAGGGTATGAAAACTGAGACATATTTGAACACGTCTCCCGATCACATGGTTGATCATACTCTAGGTTCCACATGCATGTTTTAGCTGAAGGAAGAATACCTTAAACCTGGAGAGTTGAGACCCGTGTAATGGGTACCATGCAATATGACTTCAAAGGGTCTTCATTTGCTCACCGAACCTCTCCAATCCTATCACTGCTGCGTTAATGCCCCTGTACACACGCTTGATTCTCTTATGGAGACATAGCAATCCATAGGTTTTAAGATACTTACTAGTCAGGTACATTCTTAGGCGTTTAATATGGGGTGTTGAGTCCATTTCGTTGAGCAAGGAGTAGCTCTTGTCTATTCCATATTTGGCTTAAGGAACATTATCTGTGCTCATTTCAATCTCTGGTTTTATGCAGCACCGCAACTCACCTTTCCCCTTAAGCAAGCATAAGTTGGTTTTCTAAATTTGAGACCCTGTTGTGTTTTGGAATTCAGTTCCTGTGTAGCCAAGTTTACATTCCGTGTATTAGTGATATCTTATGATGTTTCTTTTTCTGTGTGAATTATTTCAGTTAGAATCATCATACCTGAATCCACTCATTGTGCTGCTACGGGCCTGATGACATAGATTTCATTGCTGAGTGATATTGCTTTGTAAGTAAATACCGCAACTTCTTTATCCATTTTTCACTTTCTGCAATGTTGAACTTGTACGGTAAACGAGGTTTTTGTAAACAGAGCCGTTCCAAACTTCGGGGTGGCTGTGTCTTTTTGATTTTAATTTCCCTAAGCTATAGGACCATAAGTGGAAGTGCCCTAGGCTCTGTTGCTTTGTTTTTTAGATGTTTCAGGAAACACCATACACTTCTCCCGAGTGTCTGTTGGCAATTTACATCCCGCCCATCAGCATAAAAAGGCTACCAGTTCTCCATGGCCTGTCCTGCCTTTCTGGATTTTACACTTTTTTCAGATGGCCGTTTTGACCGGGGGGAAGTGAGACTTCATTGTAGTGCAGATTTCCTTTGCAAGCTTGCTTGGTTGGCCAAAAACGGCGTATGCGTTTTTTTCTGAATATATTCAGGAAAAAACGCATACGCCCTTTTTGGCCAAGTGCATCATTGTGGACGTTCTGCCTCTTTTCCTATGCTTTCAATGCAATTCCAGTCTACCTCCTGAAATCGGTTTCCTGCAATTCTGCCCCGCTTTCAAGTCCTCTTGGCAGCCTTACTTCAGTATATTTTTGGACGATAGCTGTCATTTATAACTCTGCAGGTTTGTGAATTACAGTGCCCCTGAGCTCCTTTCTTCAACTCGCTTTCTTGTGAGCTGGCCGCAACACCGCAGGGTGGCTTCAGGCCCTAATCTGGTTCCGGCACGGCACGCTGAGCCTTTGGTTCTTTCCTCTTCCTGGTGGGAAATGGGAGTTAAATTTGCCCGTCCAGACACCTCCAGCTAGTCTCTCATTGGTTCTCGCTCTTCCTGTTCATCTTCCGCAGAAATTGCAAACTGGGCCAAACAGGAGGTTAAAGGGACTGACTCTCCAAGTCGGGAGAGTGTTAGTAAAGCGTCTGGAATGTTGCACCCGAGTACCAGGGTACGAAAACTGAGACATATTTGAACACGTCTCCCGATCACATGGTTGATCATACTCTAGGTTCCACATGCATGTTTTAGCTGAAGGAAGAATACCTTAAAACTGGGTAGTTGAAACCCGTGGAATGGGTACCATGCAATATGACTTCAAAGGGTCTTCATTTGCTCACCGAACCTCTCCAATCCTATCACTGCTGCGTTTATGCCCCTGTACACACGCTTGATTCTCTTTTGGAGACATAGCAATCCATAGGTTTTAAGATACTTACTAGTCAGGTACATTCTTAGGCGTTTAATATGGGTGTTGAGTCCATTTCGTTGAGCAAGGAGTAGCTCTTGTCTATTCCATATTTGGCTTAAGGAACTTTATCTGTGCTCATTTCAATCTCTGGTTTTATGCAGCACCCCAACTCACCTTTCCCCTTAAGCAAGCATAAGTTGGTTTTCTAAATTTGAGACCCTGTTCTGTTCTGTAATTCAGTTCCTGTGTAGCCCAGTTTACATTCCGTGTATTAGTGATATCTTATGATGTTTCTTTTTCTGTGTGACTTATTTCAGTTAGAATCATCGTACCTGAATCCTCTCACTATGCTGCTACGGGCCTGATGACATAGATTTCATTGCTGAGTGATATTGCTTTGTAAGTAAATACCACAAGATCTTTATCCATTTTTCACTTTCTGCGATGTTGAACTTGTACTGTAAAAGAGGTTCTTGTAAACAGAGGCGTCCCAAACTTTGGGGTGGCTGTGTCTTTTTGATTTTAATTTCCCTAAGCTATAGGACCATAAGTGGAAGTGCCCTAGGCTCTGTTGCTTTGTTTTTTAGATGTTTCAGGAAACACCATACACTTCTCCCGAGTGTCTGTTGGCAATTTACATCCCGCCCATCAGCATAACAAGGCTCCCAGTTCTCCATGGCCTGTCCTGCCTTTCTGGATTTTACACTTTTTTCAGATGGCCCTTTTGACCGGGGGGAAGTGAGACTTCATTGTAGTGCAGATTTCCTTTGCAAGCTTGCTTGGTTGGCCAAAAAGGGCGTATGCGTTTTTTCCTGAATATATTCAGGAAAAAACGCATACGCCCTTTTTGGCCAAGTGCATCATTGTGGACGTTCTGCCTCTTTTCCTATGCTTTCAATGCAATTCCAGTCTACCTCCTGAAATCGGTTTCCTGCAATTCTGCCCCGCTTTCAAGTCCTCTTGGCAGCCTTACTTCAGTATATTTTTGGACGATAGCTGTCATTTATAACTCTGCAGGTTTGTGAATTACAGTGCCCCTGAGCTCCTTTCTTCAACTCGCTTTCTTTTGAGCTGGCCGCAACAGCGCAGGATGGCTTCAGGCCCTAATCTGGTTCCGGAACGGCACGCTGAGCCTTTGGTTAATTCCTCTTCCTGGTGGGAAATGAGAGTTAAATTTGCCCGTCCAGACACCTCCAGCTAGTCTCTCATTGGTTCTCGCTATTCCTGTTCATCTTCCGCAGAAATTGCAAACTGGGCCAAACAGGTGGTTAAAGGCGCTGACTCTCCAAGTGGGGAGAGTGTTAGTTAAGCGTCTGGAATGTTGCACCCTAGTACCAGGGGAGGAAAACTGAGACATATTTGAACACGTCTCCCGTTCACACGGTTGATCATACTCTGGGTTCCACATGCATGTTTTAGCTGAAGGAAGAATACCTTAAACCTGGGTAGTTGAAACCCGTGGAATGGGTACCATGCAATATGCCTTCAAAGGGTCTTCATTTGCTCACCGAACCTCTCCAATCCTATCACTGCTGCGTTTATGCCCCTGTACACACGCTTGATTCTCTTTTGTAGACATAGCAATCCATAGGTTTTCAGATACTTACTAGTCAGGTACATTCTTAGGCGTTTAATATGGCGTTTTGAGTCCATTTCGTTGAGCAAGGAGTAGCTCTTGTCTATTCCATATTTGGCTTAAGGAACTTTATCTGTGCTCATTTCAATCTCTGGTTTTATGCAGCACCCCAACTCACCTTTCCCCTTAAGCAAGCATAAGTTGTTTTTCTAAATTTGAGACCCTGTTCTGTATTGGAATTCAGTTCCTGTGTAGCCAAGTTTACATTCCGTGTATTACTGATATCTTATGATGTTTCTTTTTCTGTGTGACTTATTTCAGTTAGAATCATCATACCTGAATCCACTCATTGTGCTGCTACGGGCCTGATGACATAGATTTCATTGCTGAGTGATATTGCTTTGTAAGTAAATACCACAACTTCTTTATCCATTTTTCACTTTCTGCGATGTTGAACTTGTACTGTAAACGAGGTTCTTGTAAACAGAGGCGTCCCAAACTTTGGGATGGCTGTGTCTTTTTGATTTTAATTTCCCTAAGCTATAGGACCATAAGTGGAAGTGCCCTAGGCTCTGTTGCTTTGTTTTTTAGATGTTTCAGGAAACACCATACACTTCTCCCGAGTGTCTGTTGGCAATTTACATCCCGCCCATCAGCATAACAAGGCTCCCAGTTCTCCATGGCCTGTCCTGCCTTTCTGGATTTTACACTTTTTTCAGATGGCCCTTTTGACCGGGGGGAAGTGAGACTTCATTGTAGTGCAGATTTCCTTTGCAAGCTTGCTTGGTTGGCCAAAAAGGGCGTATGCGTTTTTTCCTGAATATATTCAGGAAAAAACGCATACGCCCTTTTTGGCCAAGTGCATCATTGTGGACGTTCTGCCTCTTTTCCTATGCTTTCAATGCAATTCCAGTCTACCTCCTGAAATCGGTTTCCTGCAATTCTGCCCCGCTTTCAAGTCCTCTTGGCAGCCTTACTTCAGTATATTTTTGGACGATAGCTGTCATTTATAACTCTGCAGGTTTGTGAATTACAGTGCCCCTGAGCTCCTTTCTTCAACTCGCTTTCTTGTGAGCTGGCCGCAACACCGCAGGATGGCTTCAGGCCCTAATCTGGTTCCGGCACGGCACGCTGAGCCTTTGGTTCTTTCCTCTTCCTGGTGGGAAATGGGAGTTAAATTTGCCCGTCCAGACACCTCCAGCTAGTCTCTCATTGATTCTCGCTCTTCCTGTTCATCTTCCGCAGAAATTGCAAACTGGGCCAAACAGGAGGTTAAAGGGACTGACTCTCCAAGTCGGGAGAGTGTTAGTAAACCATCTGGAATGTTGCACCCGAGTACCAGGGTACGAAAACTGAGACATATTTGAACACGTCTCCCGATCACATGGTTGATCATACTCTAGGTTCCACATGCATGTTTTAGCTGAAGGAAGAATACCTTAAAACTGGGTAGTTGAAACCCGTGGAATGGGTACCATGCAATAAGACTTCAAAGGATCTTCATTTGCTCACCGAACCTCTCTAATCCTATCACTGGTGCGTTTATGCCCCTGTACAAACGCTTAATTCTCTTTTGGAGACATAGCAATCCATAGGTTTTAAGATACTTACTAGTCAGGTACATTCTTAGGCGTTTAATATGCGGTGTTGAGTCCATTTCGTTGAGCAAGGAGTAGCTCTTGTCTATTCCATATTTGGCTTAAGGAACTTTATCTGTGCTCATTTCAATCTCTGGTTTTATGCAGCAGCCCAACTCACCTTTCCCCTTAAGCAAGCATAAGTTGGTTTTCTAAATTTGAGACCCTGTTCTGTTCTGTAATTCAGTTCCTGTGTAGCCAAGTTTACATTCCGTGTATTACTGATATCTTATGATGTTTCTTTTTCTGTGTGACTTATTTCAGTTAGAATCATCATACCTGAATCCACTCATTGTGCTGCTAAGGGCCTGATGACATAGATTTCATTGCTGAGTGATATTGCTTTGTAAGTAAATACCACAACTTCTTTATCCATTTTTCACTTTCTGCGATGTTGAACTTGTACGGTAAACGAGGTTCTTGTAAACAGAGGCGTCCCAAACTTTGGGGTGGCTGTGTCTTTTTGATTTTAATTTCCCTAAGATATAGGACCATAAGTGGAAGTGCCCTAGGCTCTGTTGCTTTGTTTTTTAGATGTTTCAGGAAACACCATACACTTCTCCCGAGTGTCTGTTGGCAATTTACATCCCGCCTATTAGCATAACAAGGCTCCCAGTTCTCCATGGCCTGTCCTGCCTTGCTGGATTTTACACTTTTTTCAGATGGCCCTTTTGACCGGGGGGAAGTGAGACTTCATTGTAGTGCAGTTTTCCTTTGCAAGCTTTCTTGGTTGGCCAAAAAGAGCGTATGCGTTTTTTCCTGAATATATTCAGGAAAAAATGCATACGCCCTTTTTGGCCAAGTGCATCATTGTGGACGTTCTGCCTCTTTTCCTATGCTTTCAATGCAATTCCAGTCTACCTCCTGAAATCGGTTTCCTGCAATTCTGCCCCGCTTTCATGTCCTCTTGGCAGCCTTACTTCAGTATATTTTTGGACGATAGCTGTCATTTATAACTCTGCAGGTTTGTGAATTACAGTGCCCCTGAGCTCCTTTCTTCAACTCGCTTTCTTGTGACCTGGCCGCAACACTGCAGGGTGGCTTCAGGCCCTAATCTGGTTCCGGCACGGCACGCTGAGCCTTTGGTTCTTTCCTCTTCCTGGTGGGAAATGGGAGTTAAATTTGCCCGTCCAGACACCTCCAGCTAGTCTCTCATTGGTTCTCGCTCTTCCTGTTCATCTTCCGCAGAAATTGCAAACTGGGCCAAACAGGAGTTTAAAGGGACTGACTCTCCAAGTCGGGAGAGTGTTAGTAAAGCGTCTGGAATGTTGCACCCGAGTACCAGGGTATGAAAACTGAGACATATTTGAACACGTCTCCCGATCACATGGTTGATCATACTCTAGGTTCCACATGCATGTTTTAGCTGAAGGAAGAATACCTTAAACCTGGAGAGTTGAGACCCGTGTAATGGGTACCATGCAATATGACTTCAAAGGGTCTTCATTTGCTCACCGAACCTCTCCAATCCTATCACTGCTGCGTTAATGCCCCTGTACACACGCTTGATTCTCTTATGGAGACATAGCAATCCATAGGTTTTAAGATACTTACTAGTCAGGTACATTCTTAGGCGTTTAATATGGGGTGTTGAGTCCATTTCGTTGAGCAAGGAGTAGCTCTTGTCTATTCCATATTTGGCTTAAGGAACATTATCTGTGCTCATTTCAATCTCTGGTTTTATGCAGCACCGCAACTCACCTTTCCCCTTAAGCAAGCATAAGTTGGTTTTCTAAATTTGAGACCCTGTTGTGTTTTGGAATTCAGTTCCTGTGTAGCCAAGTTTACATTCCGTGTATTAGTGATATCTTATGATGTTTCTTTTTCTGTGTGAATTATTTCAGTTAGAATCATCATACCTGAATCCACTCATTGTGCTGCTACGGGCCTGATGACATAGATTTCATTGCTGAGTGATATTGCTTTGTAAGTAAATACCGCAACTTCTTTATCCATTTTTCACTTTCTGCAATGTTGAACTTGTACGGTAAACGAGGTTTTTGTAAACAGAGCCGTTCCAAACTTCGGGGTGGCTGTGTCTTTTTGATTTTAATTTCCCTAAGCTATAGGACCATAAGTGGAAGTGCCTTAGGCTCTGTTGCTTTGTTTTTTAGATGTTTCAGGAAACACCATACACTTCTCCCGAGTGTCTGTTGGCAATTTACATCCCGCCCATCAGCATAAAAAGGCTCCCAGTTCTCCATGGCCTGTCCTGCCTTTCTGGATTTTACACTTTTTTCAGATGGCCGTTTTGACCGGGGGGAAGTGAGACTTCATTGTAGTGCAGATTTCCTTTGCAAGCTTGCTTGGTTGGCCAAAAACGGCGTATGCGTTTTTTTCTGAATATATTCAGGAAAAAACGCATACGCCCTTTTTGGCCAAGTGCATCATTGTGGACGTTCTGCCTCTTTTCCTATGCTTTCAATGCAATTCCAGTCTACCTCCTGAAATCGGTTTCCTGCAATTCTGCCCCGCTTTCAAGTCCTCTTGGCAGCCTTACTTCAGTATATTTTTGGACGATAGCTGTCATTTATAACTCTGCAGGTTTGTGAATTACAGTGCCCCTGAGCTCCTTTCTTCAACTCGCTTTCTTGTGAGCTGGTCGCTACACCGCAGGGTGGCTTCAGGCCCTAATCTGGTTCCGGCACGGCACGCTGAGCCTTTGGTTCTTTCCTCTTCCTGGTGGGAAATGGGAGTTAAATTTGCCCGTCCAGACACCTCCAGCTAGTCTCTCATTGGTTCTCGCTCTTCCTGTTCATCTTCCGCAGAAATTGCAAACTGGGCCAAACAGGAGGTTAAAGGGACTGACTCTCCAAGTCGGGAGAGTGTTAGTAAAGCGTCTGGAATGTTGCACCCGAGTACCAGGGTACGAAAACTGAGACATATTTGAACACGTCTCCCGATCACATGGTTGATCATACTCTAGGTTCCACATGCATGTTTTAGCTGAAGGAAGAATACCTTAAAACTGGGTAGTTGAAACCCGTGGAATGGGTACCATGCAATATGACTTCAAAGGGTCTTCATTTGCTCACCGAACCTCTCCAATCCTATCACTGCTGCGTTTATGCCCCTGTACACACGCTTGATTCTCTTTTGGAGACATAGCAATCCATAGGTTTTAAGATACTTACTAGTCAGGTACATTCTTAGGCGTTTAATATGGGTGTTGAGTCCATTTCGTTGAGCAAGGAGTAGCTCTTGTCTATTCCATATTTGGCTTAAGGAACTTTATCTGTGCTCATTTCAATCTCTGGTTTTATGCAGCACCCCAACTCACCTTTCCCCTTAAGCAAGCATAAGTTGGTTTTCTAAATTTGAGACCCTGTTCTGTTCTGTAATTCAGTTCCTGTGTAGCCCAGTTTACATTCCGTGTATTAGTGATATCTTATGATGTTTCTTTTTCTGTGTGACTTATTTCAGTTAGAATCATCGTACCTGAATCCTCTCACTATGTTGCTACGGGCCTGATGACATAGATTTCATTGCTGAGTGATATTGCTTTGTAAGTAAATACCACAAGATCTTTATCCATTTTTCACTTTCTGCGATGTTGAACTTGTACTGTAAAAGAGGTTCTTGTAAACAGAGGCGTCCCAAACTTTGGGGTGGCTGTGTCTTTTTGATTTTAATTTCCCTAAGCTATAGGACCATAAGTGGAAGTGCCCTAGGCTCTGTTGCTTTGTTTTTTAGATGTTTCAGGAAACACCATACACTTCTCCCGAGTGTCTGTTGGCAATTTACATCCCGCCCATCAGCATAACAAGGCTCCCAGTTCTCCATGGCCTGTCCTGCCTTTCTGGATTTTACACTTTTTTCAGATGGCCCTTTTGACCGGGGGGAAGTGAGACTTCATTGTAGTGCAGATTTCCTTTGCAAGCTTGCTTGGTTGGCCAAAAAGGGCGTATGCGTTTTTTCCTGAATATATTCAGGAAAAAACGCATACGCCCTTTTTGGCCAAGTGCATCATTGTGGACGTTCTGCCTCTTTTCCTATGCTTTCAATGCAATTCCAGTCTACCTCCTGAAATCGGTTTCCTGCAATTCTGCCCCGCTTTCAAGTCCTCTTGGCAGCCTTACTTCAGTATATTTTTGGACGATAGCTGTCATTTATAACTCTGCAGGTTTGTGAATTACAGTGCCCCTGAGCTCCTTTCTTCAACTCGCTTTCTTTTGAGCTGGCCGCAACAGCACAGGATGGCTTCAGGCCCTAATCTGGTTCCGGAACGGCACGCTGAGCCTTTGGTTAATTCCTCTTCCTGGTGGGAAATGAGAGTTAAATTTGCCCGTCCAGACACCTCCAGCTAGTCTCTCATTGGTTCTCGCTATTCCTGTTCATCTTCCGCAGAAATTGCAAACTGGGCCAAACAGGTGGTTAAAGGCGCTGACTCTCCAAGTGGGGAGAGTGTTAGTTAAGCGTCTGGAATGTTGCACCCTAGTACCAGGGGAGGAAAACTGAGACATATTTGAACACGTCTCCCGTTCACACGGTTGATCATACTCTGGGTTCCACATGCATGTTTTAGCTGAAGGAAGAATACCTTAAACCTGGGTAGTTGAAACCCGTGGAATGGGTACCATGCAATATGCCTTCAAAGGGTCTTCATTTGCTCACCGAACCTCTCCAATCCTATCACTGCTGCGTTTATGCCCCTGTACACACGCTTGATTCTCTTTTGTAGACATAGCAATCCATAGGTTTTCAGATACTTACTAGTCAGGTACATTCTTAGGCGTTTAATATGGCGTTTTGAGTCCATTTCGTTGAGCAAGGAGTAGCTCTTGTCTATTCCATATTTGGCTTAAGGAACTTTATCTGTGCTCATTTCAATCTCTGGTTTTATGCAGCACCCCAACTCACCTTTCCCCTTAAGCAAGCATAAGTTGGTTTTCTAAATTTGAGACCCTGTTCTGTATTGGAATTCAGTTCCTGTGTAGCCAAGTTTACATTCCGTGTATTACTGATATCTTATGATGTTTCTTTTTCTGTGTGACTTATTTCAGTTAGAATCATCATACCTGAATCCACTCATTGTGCTGCTACGGGCCTGATGACATAGATTTCATTGCTGAGTGATATTGCTTTGTAAGTAAATACCACAACTTCTTTATCCATTTTTCACTTTCTGCGATGTTGAACTTGTACTGTAAACGAGGTTCTTGTAAACAGAGGCGTCCCAAACTTTGGGATGGCTGTGTCTTTTTGATTTTAATTTCCCTAAGCTATAGGACCATAAGTGGAAGTGCCCTAGGCTCTGTTGCTTTGTTTTTTAGATGTTTCAGGAAACACCATACACTTCTCCCGAGTGTCTGTTGGCAATTTACATCCCGCCCATCAGCATAACAAGGCTCCCAGTTCTCCATGGCCTGTCCTGCCTTTCTGGATTTTACACTTTTTTCAGATGGCCCTTTTGACCGGGGGGAAGTGAGACTTCATTGTAGTGCAGATTTCCTTTGCAAGCTTGCTTGGTTGGCCAAAAAGGGCGTATGCGTTTTTTCCTGAATATATTCAGGAAAAAACGCATACGCCCTTTTTGGCCAAGTGCATCATTGTGGACGTTCTGCCTCTTTTCCTATGCTTTCAATGCAATTCCAGTCTACCTCCTGAAATCGGTTTCCTGCAATTCTGCCCCGCTTTCAAGTCCTCTTGGCAGCCTTACTTCAGTATATTTTTGGACGATAGCTGTCATTTATAACTCTGCAGGTTTGTGAATTACAGTGCCCCTGAGCTCCTTTCTTCAACTCGCTTTCTTGTGAGCTGGCCGCAACACCGCAGGATGGCTTCAGGCCCTAATCTGGTTCCGGAACGGCACGCTGAGCCTTTGGTTAATTCCTCTTCCTGGTGGGAAATGAGAGTTAAATTTGCCCGTCCAGACACCTCCAGCTAGTCTCTCATTGGTTCTCGCTATTCCTGTTCATCTTCCGCAGAAATTGCAAACTGGGCCAAACAGGTGGTTAAAGGCGCTGACTCTCCAAGTGGGGAGAGTGTTAGTTAAGCGTCTGGAATGTTGCACCCTAGTACCAGGGGAGGAAAACTGAGACATATTTGAACACGTCTCCCGTTCACACGGTTGATCATACTCTGGGTTCCACATGCATGTTTTAGCTGAAGGAAGAATACCTTAAACCTGGGTAGTTGAAACCCGTGGAATGGGTACCATGCAATATGCCTTCAAAGGGTCTTCATTTGCTCACCGAACCTCTCCAATCCTATCACTGCTGCGTTTATGCCCCTGTACACACGGTTGATTCTCTTTTGTAGACATAGCAATCCATAGGTTTTCAGATACTTACTAGTCAGGTACATTCTTAGGCGTTTAATATGGCGTTTTGAGTCCATTTCGTTGAGCAAGGAGTAGCTCTTGTCTATTCCATATTTGGCTTAAGGAACTTTATCTGTGCTCATTTCAATCTCTGGTTTTATGCAGCACCCCAACTCACCTTTCCCCTTAAGCAAGCATAAGTTGGTTTTCTAAATTTGAGACCCTGTTCTGTATTGGAATTCAGTTCCTGTGTAGCCAAGTTTACATTCCGTGTATTACTGATATCTTATGATGTTTCTTTTTCTGTGTGACTTATTTCAGTTAGAATCATCATACCTGAATCCACTCATTGTGCTGCTACGGGCCTGATGACATAGATTTCATTGCTGAGTGATATTGCTTTGTAAGTAAATACCACAACTTCTTTATCCATTTTTCACTTTCTGCGATGTTGAACTTGTACTGTAAACGAGGTTCTTGTAAACAGAGGCGTCCCAAACTTTGGGATGGCTGTGTCTTTTTGATTTTAATTTCCCTAAGCTATAGGACCATAAGTGGAAGTGCCCTAGGCTCTGTTGCTTTGTTTTTTAGATGTTTCAGGAAACACCATACACTTCTCCCGAGTGTCTGTTGGCAATTTACATCCCGCCCATCAGCATAACAAGGCTCCCAGTTCTCCATGGCCTGTCCTGCCTTTCTGGATTTTACACTTTTTTCAGATGGCCCTTTTGACCGGGGGGAAGTGAGACTTCATTGTAGTGCAGATTTCCTTTGCAAGCTTGCTTGGTTGGCCAAAAAGGGCGTATGCGTTTTTTCCTGAATATATTCAGGAAAAAACGCATACGCCCTTTTTGGCCAAGTGCATCATTGTGGACGTTCTGCCTCTTTTCCTATGCTTTCAATGCAATTCCAGTCTACCTCCTGAAATCGGTTTCCTGCAATTCTGCCCCGCTTTCAAGTCCTCTTGGCAGCCTTACTTCAGTATATTTTTGGACGATAGCTGTCATTTATAACTCTGCAGGTTTGTGAATTACAGTGCCCCTGAGCTCCTTTCTTCAACTCGCTTTCTTGTGAGCTGGCCGCAACACCGCAGGATGGCTTCAGGCCCTAATCTGGTTCCGGCACGGCACGCTGAGCCTTTGGTTCTTTCCTCTTCCTGGTGGGAAATGGGAGTTAAATTTGCCCGTCCAGACACCTCCAGCTAGTCTCTCATTGGTTCTCGCTCTTCCTGTTCATCTTCCGCAGAAATTGCAAACTGGGCCAAACAGGAGGTTAAAGGGACTGACTCTCCAAGTCGGGAGAGTGTTAGTAAACCATCTGGAATGTTGCACCCGAGTACCAGGGTACGAAAACTGAGACATATTTGAACACGTCTCCCGATCACATGGTTGATCATACTCTAGGTTCCACATGCATGTTTTAGCTGAAGGAAGAATACCTTAAAACTGGGTAGTTGAAACCCGTGGAATGGGTACCATGCAATAAGACTTCAAAGGATCTTCATTTGCTCACCGAACCTCTCTAATCCTATCACTGGTGCGTTTATGCCCCTGTACAAACGCTTAATTCTCTTTTGGAGACATAGCAATCCATAGGTTTTAAGATACTTACTAGTCAGGTACATTCTTAGGCGTTTAATATGCGGTGTTGAGTCCATTTCGTTGAGCAAGGAGTAGCTCTTGTCTATTCCATATTTGGCTTAAGGAACTTTATCTGTGCTCATTTCAATCTCTGGTTTTATGCAGCAGCCCAACTCACCTTTCCCCTTAAGCAAGCATAAGTTGGTTTTCTAAATTTGAGACCCTGTTCTGTTCTGTAATTCAGTTCCTGTGTAGCCAAGTTTACATTCCGTGTATTACTGATATCTTATGATGTTTCTTTTTCTGTGTGACTTATTTCAGTTAGAATCATCATACCTGAATCCACTCATTGTGCTGCTAAGGGCCTGATGACATAGATTTCATTGCTGAGTGATATTGCTTTGTAAGTAAATACCACAAATTCTTTATCCATTTTTCACTTTCTGCGATGTTGAACTTGTACGGTAAACGAGGTTCTTGTAAACAGAGGCGTCCCAAACTTTGGGGTGGCTGTGTCTTTTTGATTTTAATTTCCCTAAGATATAGGACCATAAGTGGAAGTGCCCTAGGCTCTGTTGCTTTGTTTTTTAGATGTTTCAGGAAACACCATACACTTCTCCCGAGTGTCTGTTGGCAATTTACATCCCGCCTATCAGCATAACAAGGCTCCCAGTTCTCCATGGCCTGTCCTGCCTTGCTGGATTTTACACTTTTTTCAGATGGCCCTTTTGACCGGGGGGAAGTGAGACTTCATTGTAGTGCAGATTTCCTTTGCAAGCTTTCTTGGTTGGCCAAAAAGAGCGTATGCGTTTTTTCCTGAATATATTCAGGAAAAAATGCATACGCCCTTTTTGGCCAAGTGCATCATTGTGGACGTTCTGCCTCTTTTCCTATGCTTTCAATGCAATTCCAGTCTACCTCCTGAAATCGGTTTCCTGCAATTCTGCCCCGCTTTCAAGTCCTCTTGGCAGCCTTACTTCAGTATATTTTTGGACGATAGCTGTCATTTATAACTCTGCAGGTTTGTGAATTACAGTGCCCCTGAGCTCCTTTCTTCAACTCGCTTTCTTGTGACCTGGCCGCAACACTGCAGGGTGGCTTCAGGCCCTAATCTGGTTCCGGCACGGCACGCTGAGCCTTTGGTTCTTTCCTCTTCCTGGTGGGAAATGGGAGTTAAATTTGCCCGTCCAGACACCTCCAGCTAGTCTCTCATTGGTTCTCGCTCTTCCTGTTCATCTTCCGCAGAAATTGCAAACTGGGCCAAACAGGAGTTTAAAGGGACTGACTCTCCAAGTCGGGAGAGTGTTAGTAAAGCGTCTGGAATGTTGCACCCGAGTACCAGGGTATGAAAACTGAGACATATTTGAACACGTCTCCCGATCACATGGTTGATCATACTCTAGGTTCCACATGCATGTTTTAGCTGAAGGAAGAATACCTTAAACCTGGAGAGTTGAGACCCGTGTAATGGGTACCATGCAATATGACTTCAAAGGGTCTTCATTTGCTCACCGAACCTCTCCAATCCTATCACTGCTGCGTTAATGCCCCTGTACACACGCTTGATTCTCTTATGGAGACATAGCAATCCATAGGTTTTAAGATACTTACTAGTCAGGTACATTCTTAGGCGTTTAATATGGGGTGTTGAGTCCATTTCGTTGAGCAAGGAGTAGCTCTTGTCTATTCCATATTTGGCTTAAGGAACATTATCTGTGCTCATTTCAATCTCTGGTTTTATGCAGCACCGCAACTCACCTTTCCCCTTAAGCAAGCATAAGTTGGTTTTCTAAATTTGAGACCCTGTTGTGTTTTGGAATTCAGTTCCTGTGTAGCCAAGTTTACATTCCGTGTATTAGTGATATCTTATGATGTTTCTTTTTCTGTGTGACTTATTTCAGTTAGAATCATCATACCTGAATCCACTCATTGTGCTGCTACGGGCCTGATGACATAGATTTCATTGCTGAGTGATATTGCTTTGTAAGTAAATACCGCAACTTCTTTATCCATTTTTCACTTTCTGCAATGTTGAACTTGTACGGTAAACGAGGTTTTTGTAAACAGAGCCGTTCCAAACTTCGGGGTGGCTGTGTCTTTTTGATTTTAATTTCCCTAAGCTATAGGACCATAAGTGGAAGTGCCCTAGGCTCTGTTGCTTTGTTTTTTAGATGTTTCAGGAAACACCATACACTTCTCCCGAGTGTCTGTTGGCAATTTACATCCCGCCCATCAGCATAAAAAGGCTCCCAGTTCTCCATGGCCTGTCCTGCCTTTCTGGATTTTACACTTTTTTCAGATGGCCGTTTTGACCGGGGGGAAGTGAGACTTCATTGTAGTGCAGATTTCCTTTGCAAGCTTGCTTGGTTGGCCAAAAACGGCGTATGCGTTTTTTTCTGAATATATTCAGGAGAAAACGCATACGCCCTTTTTGGCCAAGTGCATCATTGTGGACGTTCTGCCTCTTTTCCTATGCTTTCAATGCAATTCCAGTCTACCTCCTGAAATCGGTTTCCTGCAATTCTGCCCCGCTTTCAAGTCCTCTTGGCAGCCTTACTTCAGTATATTTTTGTACGATAGCTGTCATTTATAACTCTGCAGGTTTGTGAATTACAGTGCCCCTGAGCTCCTTTCTTCAACTCACTTTTTTTTGAGCTGGCCGCAACACCGCAGGATGGCTTCAGGCCCTAATCTGGTTCCGGCATGGCACGCTGAGCCTTTGGTTAATTCCTCTTCCTAGTGGGAAATGAGAGTTAAATTTGCCCGTCCAGACACCTCCAGCTAGTCTCTCATTGGTTCTCCCTATTCCTGTTCATCTTCCGCAGAAATTGCAAACTGGGCCAAACAGGTGGTTAAAGGCACTGACTCTCCAACTGGGGAGAGTGTTAGTAAAGCATCTGGAATGTTGCACCCGAGTACCAGGGGAGGAAAACTGAGACATATTTGAACACGTCTCCCGTTCACACGGTTGATCATACTCTGGGTTCCACATGCATGTTTTAGCTGAAGGAAGAATACCTTAAACCTGGAGAGTTGAGACCCGTGTAATGGGTACCATGCAATATGACTTCAAAGGGTCTTCATTTGCTCACCGAACCTCTCCAATCCTATCACTGCTGCGTTTATGCCCCTGTACACACGTTTGATTCTCTTTTGGAGACATAGCAATCCATAGGTTTTAAGATACTTACTAGTCAGGTACATTCTTAGGCGTTTAATATGCGGTGTTGAGTCCATTTCATTGAGCAAGGAGTAGCTCTTATCTATTCCATATTTGGCTTAAGGAACTTTATCTGTGCTCATTTCAATCTCTGGTTTTATGCAGCACCCCAACTCACCTTTACCCTTAAACAAGCATAAGTTGGTTTTCTAAATTTGAGACCCTGTTCTGTATTGGAATTCAGTTCCTGCATAGCCAAGTTTACATTCCGTGTGTTAGTGATATCTTATGATGTTTCTTTTTCTGTGTGACTTATTTCAGTTAGAATCATCGTACCTGAATCCACTCATTATGCTGCTACGGGCCTGATGACATAGATTTCATTGCTGAGTGATACTGCATTGTACATAAGTACCACAAGTTCTTTATCCATTTTTCACTTTCTGTGATATTGAACTTGTACGGTAAACGAGGTTCTTGTAAACAGAGGCGTCCCAAACTTTGGGATGGCTGTGTCTTTTTGATTTTAATTTCCCTAAGCTATAGGACCATAAGTGGAAGTGCCCTAGGCTCTGTTGCTTTGTTTTTTAGATGTTTCAGGAAACACCATACACTTCTCCCGAGTGTCTGTTGGCAATTTACATCCCGCCCATCAGCATAACAAGGCTCCCAGTTCTCCATGGCCTGTCCTGCCTTTCTGGATTTTACACTTTTTTCAGATGGCCCTTTTGACCGGGGGGAAGTGAGACTTCATTGTAGTGCAGATTTCCTTTGCAAGCTTGCTTGGTTGACCAAAAAGGGCGTATGCGTATTTTCCTGAATATATTCAGGAAATATTCAGGAATATATTCCTGAATATATTCAGGAAAAAACGCATACGCCCTTTTTGGCCAAGTGCATCATTGTGGACGTTCTGCCTCTTTTCCTATGCTTTCAATGCAATTCCAGTCTACCTCCTTAAATCGGTTTCCTGCAATTCTGCCCCGCTTTCAAGTCCTCTTGGCAGCCTTACTTCAGTATATTTTTGGACGATAGCTGTCATTTATAACTCTGCAGGTTTGTGAATTACAGTGTCCCTGAGCTCCTTTCTTCAACTCTCTTTCTTGTGAGCTGGCCGCAACACCACAGGATGGCTTCAGGCCCTAATCTGCTTCTGGCACGGCACGCTGAGCCTTTGGTTATTTCCTCTTCCTGGTGGGAAATGAGAGTTAAATTTGCCCGTACACACACCTCCAGCTAGTCTCTCATTGGTTCTCCCTATTCCTGTTCATCTTCCGCAGAAATTGCAAACTGGGCCAAACAGGAGGTTAAAGGCGCTGACTATCCAAGTGGGGAGAGTGTTAGTAAAGCATCTGGAATGTTGCACCCGAGTACCAGGGTACGAAAACTGAGACATATTTGAACACGTCTCCCGATCACATGGTTGATCATACTCTAGGTTCCACATGCATGTTTTAGCTGAAGGAAGAATACCTTAAAACTGGGTAGTTGAAACCCGTGGAATGGGTACCATGCAATAAGACTTCAAAGGATCTTCATTTGCTCACCGAACCTCTCTAATCCTATCACTGGTGCGTTTATGCCCCTGTACAAACGCTTAATTCTCTTTTGGAGACATAGCAATCCATAGGTTTTAAGATACTTACTAGTCAGGTACATTCTTAGGCGTTTAATATGCGGTGTTGAGTCCATTTCGTTGAGCAAGGAGTAGCTCTTGTCTATTCCATATTTGGCTTAAGGAACTTTATCTGTGCTCATTTCAATCTCTGGTTTTATGCAGCAGCCCAACTCACCTTTCCCCTTAAGCAAGCATAAGTTGGTTTTCTAAATTTGAGACCCTGTTCTGTTCTGTAATTCAGTTCCTGTGTAGCCAAGTTTACATTCCGTGTATTACTGATATCTTATGATGTTTCTTTTTCTGTGTGACTTATTTCAGTTAGAATCATCATACCTGAATCCACTCATTGTGCTGCTAAGGGCCTGATGACATAGATTTCATTGCTGAGTGATATTGCTTTGTAAGTAAATACCACAACTTCTTTATCCATTTTTCACTTTCTGCGATGTTGAACTTGTACGGTAAACGAGGTTCTTGTAAACAGAGGCGTCCCAAACTTTGGGGTGGCTGTGTCTTTTTGATTTTAATTTCCCTAAGATATAGGACCATAAGTGGAAGTGCCCTAGGCTCTGTTGCTTTGTTTTTTAGATGTTTCAGGAAACACCATACACTTCTCCCGAGTGTCTGTTGGCAATTTACATCCCGCCTATCAGCATAACAAGGCTCCCAGTTCTCCATGGCCTGTCCTGCCTTGCTGGATTTTACACTTTTTTCAGATGGCCCTTTTGACCGGGGGGAAGTGAGACTTCATTGTAGTGCAGATTTCCTTTGCAAGCTTTCTTGGTTGGCCAAAAAGAGCGTATGCGTTTTTTCCTGAATATATTCAGGAAAAAATGCATACGCCCTTTTTGGCCAAGTGCATCATTGTGGACGTTCTGCCTCTTTTCCTATGCTTTCAATGCAATTCCAGTCTACCTCCTGAAATCGGTTTCCTGCAATTCTGCCCCGCTTTCAAGTCCTCTTGGCAGCCTTACTTCAGTATATTTTTGGACGATAGCTGTCATTTATAACTCTGCAGGTTTGTGAATTACAGTGCCCCTGAGCTCCTTTCTTCAACTCGCTTTCTTGTGACCTGGCCGCAACACCGCAGGGTGGCTTCAGGCCCTAATCTGGTTCCGGCACGGCACGCTGAGCCTTTGGTTCTTTCCTCTTCCTGGTGGGAAATGGGAGTTAAATTTGCCCGTCCAGACACCTCCAGCTAGTCTCTCATTGGTTCTCGCTCTTCCTGTTCATCTTCCGCAGAAATTGCAAACTGGGCCAAACAGGAGTTTAAAGGGACTGACTCTCCAAGTCGGGAGAGTGTTAGTAAAGCGTCTGGAATGTTGCACCCGAGTACCAGGGTATGAAAACTGAGACATATTTGAACACGTCTCCCGATCACATGGTTGATCATACTCTAGGTTCCACATGCATGTTTTAGCTGAAGGAAGAATACCTTAAACCTGGAGAGTTGAGACCCGTGTAATGGGTACCATGCAATATGACTTCAAAGGGTCTTCATTTGCTCACCGAACCTCTCCAATCCTATCACTGCTGCGTTAATGCCCCTGTACACACGCTTGATTCTCTTATGGAGACATAGCAATCCATAGGTTTTAAGATACTTACTAGTCAGGTACATTCTTAGGCGTTTAATATGGGGTGTTGAGTCCATTTCGTTGAGCAAGGAGTAGCTCTTGTCTATTCCATATTTGGCTTAAGGAACATTATCTGTGCTCATTTCAATCTCTGGTTTTATGCAGCACCGCAACTCACCTTTCCCCTTAAGCAAGCATAAGTTGGTTTTCTAAATTTGAGACCCTGTTGTGTTTTGGAATTCAGTTCCTGTGTAGCCAAGTTTACATTCCGTGTATTAGTGATATCTTATGATGTTTCTTTTTCTGTGTGACTTATTTCAGTTAGAATCATCATACCTGAATCCACTCATTGTGCTGCTACGGGCCTGATGACATAGATTTCATTGCTGAGTGATATTGCTTTGTAAGTAAATACCGCAACTTCTTTATCCATTTTTCACTTTCTGCAATGTTGAACTTGTACGGTAAACGAGGTTTTTGTAAACAGAGCCGTTCCAAACTTCGGGGTGGCTGTGTCTTTTTGATTTTAATTTCCCTAAGCTATAGGACCATAAGTGGAAGTGCCCTAGGCTCTGTTGCTTTGTTTTTTAGATGTTTCAGGAAACACCATACACTTCTCCCGAGTGTCTGTTGGCAATTTACATCCCGCCCATCAGCATAAAAAGGCTCCCAGTTCTCCATGGCCTGTCCTGCCTTTCTGGATTTTACACTTTTTTCAGATGGCCGTTTTGACCGGGGGGAAGTGAGACTTCATTGTAGTGCAGATTTCCTTTGCAAGCTTGCTTGGTTGGCCAAAAACGGCGTATGCGTTTTTTTCTGAATATATTCAGGAGAAAACGCATACGCCCTTTTTGGCCAAGTGCATCATTGTGGACGTTCTGCCTCTTTTCCTATGCTTTCAATGCAATTCCAGTCTACCTCCTGAAATCGGTTTCCTGCAATTCTGCCCCGCTTTCAAGTCCTCTTGGCAGCCTTACTTCAGTATATTTTTGTACGATAGCTGTCATTTATAACTCTGCAGGTTTGTGAATTACAGTGCCCCTGAGCTCCTTTCTTCAACTCACTTTTTTTTGAGCTGGCCGCAACACCGCAGGATGGCTTCAGGCCCTAATCTGGTTCCGGCATGGCACGCTGAGCCTTTGGTTAATTCCTCTTCCTAGTGGGAAATGAGAGTTAAATTTGCCCGTCCAGACACCTCCAGCTAGTCTCTCATTGGTTCTCCCTATTCCTGTTCATCTTCCGCAGAAATTGCAAACTGGGCCAAACAGGTGGTTAAAGGCACTGACTCTCCAACTGGGGAGAGTGTTAGTAAAGCATCTGGAATGTTGCACCCGAGTACCAGGGGAGGAAAACTGAGACATATTTGAACACGTCTCCCGTTCACACGGTTGATCATACTCTGGGTTCCACATGCATGTTTTAGCTGAAGGAAGAATACCTTAAACCTGGAGAGTTGAGACCCGTGTAATGGGTACCATGCAATATGACTTCAAAGGGTCTTCATTTGCTCACCGAACCTCTCCAATCCTATCACTGCTGCGTTTATGCCCCTGTACACACGTTTGATTCTCTTTTTGAGACATAGCAATCCATAGGTTTTAAGATACTTACTAGTCAGGTACATTCTTAGGCGTTTAATATGCGGTGTTGAGTCCATTTCATTGAGCAAGGAGTAGCTCTTATCTATTCCATATTTGGCTTAAGGAACTTTATCTGTGCTCATTTCAATCTCTGGTTTTATGCAGCACCCCAACTCACCTTTACCCTTAAACAAGCATAAGTTGGTTTTCTAAATTTGAGACCCTGTTCTGTATTGGAATTCAGTTCCTGCATAGCCAAGTTTACATTCCGTGTGTTAGTGATATCTTATGATGTTTCTTTTTCTGTGTGACTTATTTCAGTTAGAATCATCGTACCTGAATCCACTCATTATGCTGCTACGGGCCTGATGACATAGATTTCATTGCTGAGTGATACTGCATTGTACATAAGTACCACAAGTTCTTTATCCATTTTTCACTTTCTGTGATATTGAACTTGTACGGTAAACGAGGTTCTTGTAAACAGAGGCGTCCCAAACTTTGGGGTGGCTGTGTCTTTTTGATTTTAATTTCCCTAAGCTATAGGACCATAAGTGGAAGTGCCCTAGGCTCTGTTGCTTTGTTTTTTAGATGTTTCAGGAAACACCATACACTTCTCCCGAGTGTCTGTTGGCAATTTACATCCCGCCCATCAGCATACCAAGGCTCCCAGTTCTCCATGGCCTGTCCTGCCTTTCTGGATTTTACACTTTTTTCAGATGGCCCTTTTGACCGGGGGGAAGTGAGACTTCATTGTAGTGCAGATTTCCTTTGCAAGCTTGCTTGGTTGACCAAAAAGGGCGTATGCGTATTTTACTGAATATATTCAGGAAATATTCAGGAATATATTCCTGAATATATTCAGGAAAAAACGCATACGCCCTTTTTGGCCAAGTGCATCATTGTGGACGTTCTGCCTCTTTTCCTATGCTTTCAATGCAATTCCAGTCTACCTCCTTAAATCGGTTTCCTGCAATTCTGCCCCGCTTTCAAGTCCTCTTGGCAGCCTTACTTCAGTATATTTTTGGACGATAGCTGTCATTTATAACTCTGCAGGTTTGTGAATTACAGTGTCCCTGAGCTCCTTTCTTCAACTCTCTTTCTTGTGAGCTGGCCGCAACACCACAGGATGGCTTCAGGCCCTAATCTGCTTCTGGCACGGCACGCTGAGCCTTTGGTTATTTCCTCTTCCTGGTGGGAAATGAGAGTTAAATTTGCCCGTACACACCTCCAGCTAGTCTCTCATTGGTTCTCCCTATTCCTGTTCATCTTCCGCAGAAATTGCAAACTGGGCCAAACAGGAGGTTAAAGGCGCTGACTATCCAAGTGGGGAGAGTGTTAGTAAAGCATCTGGAATGTTGCACCCGAGTACCAGGGTACGAAAACTGAGACATATTTGAACACATCTCCCGATCACATGTTTGATCATACTCTAGGTCCCACATGCATGTTTTCGCTGAAGGAAGAATACCTTAAACCTGGGTAGTTGAAACCCGTGGAATGGGTACCATGCAATATGACTTGAAAGGGTCTTCATTTGATCACCGAACTTCTCCAATCCTATCACTGCTGCGTTTATGCCCCTATACACATGCTTGATTCTCTTTCAGAGACATAGCAATCCATAGGTTTTAAGATACTTACTAGTCAGTTACATTCTTAGGCGTTTAATATGCGGTGTTGAGTCCATTTCGTTGAGCAAGGAGTAGCTCTTGTCTATTCCATATTTGGCTTAAGGAACTTTATCTGTGCTCATTTCAATCTCTGGTTTTATGCAGCACCCCAACTCACCTTTACCCTTAAGCAAGCATAAGTTGGTTTTCTAAATTTGAGACCCTGTTCTGTTCTGTAATTCAATTCCTGGGTAGCCAAGTTTACATTCTGTGTATTACTGATATCTTATGATGTTTCTTTTTCTGTGTGACTTATTTCAGTTAGAATCATCGTACCTGAATCCACGCATTATGCTGCTACGGGCCTGATGACATAGATTTCATTGCTGAGTGATACTGCATTGTACATAAGTACCACAAGTTCTTTATCCATTTTTCACTTTCTGTGATATTGAACTTGTACGGTAAACGAGGTTCTTGTAAACAGAGGCGTCCCAAACTTTGGGGTGGCTGTGTCTTTTTGATTTTAATTTCCCTAAGCTATAGGACCATAAGTGGAAGTGCCCTAGGCTCTGTTGCTTTGTTTTTTAGATGTTTCAGGAAACACCATACACTTCTCCCGAGTGTCTGTTGGCAATTTACATCCCGCCCATCAGCATAACAAGGCTCCCAGTTCTCCATGGCCTGTCCTGCCTTTCTGGATTTTACACTTTTTTCAGATGGCCCTTTTGACCGGGGTGAAGTGAGACTTCCTTGTAGTGCAGATTTCCTTTGCAAGTTTGCTTGGTTGGCCAAAAAGCGCGTATGCTTTTTTTCCTGAATATATTCAGGAAAAAACGCATACGCCCTTTTTGGCCAAGTGCATCATTGTGGACATTCTGCCTCTTTTCCTATGCTTTCAATGCAATTCCAGTCTACCTCCTGAAATCGGTTTCCTGCAATTCTGCCCCGCTTTCAAGTCCTCTTGGCAGCCTTACTTCAGTATATTTTTGGACGATAGCTGTCATTTATAACTCTGCAGGTTTGTGAATTACAGTGCCCCTGAGCTCCTTTCTTCAACTCACTTTCTTGTGAGCTGGCCGCAACACCGCAGGATGGCTTCAGGCCCTAATCTGGTTCTGGCACGGCACGCTGAGCCTTTGGTTACTTCCTCTACCTGGTGGGAAATGAGAGTTAAATTTGCCCGTCCAGACACCTCCAGCTAGTCTCTCATTGGTTCTTGCTATTCCTGTTCATCTTCCGCAGAAATTGCAAACTGGGCCAAACAGGAGGTTAAAGGCGCTGACTCTCCAAGTGGGGAGAGTGTTAGTAAAGCATCTGGAATGTTGCACCCGAGTACCAGGGGTGGAAAACTGAGACATATTTGAACACGTCTCCCGTTCACATGGTTGATCATACTCTGGGTTCCACATGCATGTTTTACCTGAAGGAAGAATACCTTAAACCTGGAGAGTTGAGACCCGTGTAATGGGTACCATGCAATATGACTTCAAAGGGTCTTCGTTTGCTCACCGAACCTCCTCAATCCTATCACTGCTGCGTTTACGCCACTGTACACATGCTTGATTCTCTTTCGGAGACATAGCAATCCATAGGTTTTAAGATACTTACTAGTCAGGTACATTCTTAGGCGTTTAATATGGGGTGTTGAGTCCATTTCGTTGAGCAAGGAGTAGCTCTTGTCTATTCCTTATTTGGCTTAAGGAACTTTATCTGTGCTCATTTCAATCTCTGGTTTTATGCAGCACCCCAACTCACCTTTCCCCTTAAGCAAGCATAAGTTGGTTTTCTAAATTTGAGACGCTGTTCTGTTTTGGAATTCAGTTCCTGTGTAGCCAAGTTTACATTCCGTGTATTAGTGATATCTTATGATGTTTCTTTTTCTGTGTGACTTATTTCAGTTAGAATCATCATGCCTGAATCCACTCATTGTGCAGCTAAGGGCCTGATGACATAGATTTCATTGCTGAGTGATATTGCTTTGTAAGTAAATACCACAACTTCTTTATCCATTTTTCACTTTCTGCGATGTTGAACTTGTACTGTAAACGAGGTTCTTGTAAACAGAGGCGTCCCAAACTTTGGGGTGGCTGTGTCTTTTTGATTTTAATTTCCCTAAGCTATAGGACCATAAGTGGAAGTGCCCTAGGCTCTGTTGCTTTGTTTTTTAGATGTTTCAGGAAACACCATACACTTCTCCCGAGTGTCTGTTGGCAATTTACATCCCGCCCATCAGCATAACAAGGCTCCCAGTTCTCCATGGCCTGTCCTGCCTTGCTGGATTTTACACTTTTTTCAGATGGCGCTTTTGACAGGGGGGAAGTGAGACTTCATTGTAGTGCAGATTTCCTTTGCAAGCTTGCTTGGTTGGCCAAAAATGGCGTATGCGTTTTTTCCTGAATATATTCAGGAAAAAACGCATACGCCCTTTTTGGCCAAGTGCATCATTGTGGACGTTCTGCCTCTTTTCCTATGCTTTCAATGCAATTCCAGTCTACCTCCTGAAATCGGTTTCCTGCAATTCTGCCCCGCTTTCAAGTCCTCTTGGCAGCCTTACTTCAGTATATTTTTGGACGATAGCTGTCATTTATAACTCTGCAGGTTTGTGAATTACAGTGCCCCTGAGCTCCTTTCTTCAACTCACTTTCTTGTGAGCTGGCCGCAACACCGCAGGATGGCTTCAGGCCCTAATCTGGTTCTGGCACGGCACGCTGAGCCTTTGGTTACTTCCTCTACCTGGTGGGAAATGGGAGTTAAATTTGCCCGTCCAGACACCTCCAGCTAGTCTCTCATTGGTTCTTGCTATTCCTGTTCATCTTCCGCAGAAATTGCAAACTGGGCCAAACAGGAGGTTAAAGGCGCTGACTCTCCAAGTGGGGAGAGTGTTAGTAAAGCATCTGGAATGTTGCACCCGAGTACCAGGGGTGGAAAACTGAGACATATTTGAACACGTCTCCCGTTCACACGGTTGATCATACTCTGGGCTCCACATGCATGTTTTACCTGAAGGAAGAATACCTTAAACCTGGAGAGTTGAGACCCGTGTAATGGGTACCATGCAATATGACTTCAAAGGGTCTTCGTTTGCTCACCGAACCTCCTCAATCCTATCACTGCTGCGTTTACGCCACTGTACACATGCTTGATTCTCTTTCGGAGACATAGCAATCCATAGGTTTTAAGATACTTACTAGTCAGGTACATTCTTAGGCGTTTAATATGGGGTGTTGAGTCCATTTCGTTGAGCAAGGAGTAGCTCTTGTCTATTCCTTATTTGGCTTAAGGAACTTTATCTGTGCTCATTTCAATCTCTGGTTTTATGCAGCACCCCAACTCACCTTTCCCCTTAAGCAAGCATAAGTTGGTTTTCTAAATTTGAGACGCTGTTCTGTTTTGGAATTCAGTTCCTGTGTAGCCAAGTTTACATTCCGTGTATTAGTGATATCTTATGATGTTTCTTTTTCTGTGTGACTTATTTCAGTTAGAATCATCATGCCTGAATCCACTCATTGTGCTGCTAAGGGCCTGATGACATAGATTTCATTGCTGAGTGATATTGCTTTGTAAGTAAATACCACAACTTCTTTATCCATTTTTCACTTTCTGCGATGTTGAACTTGTACTGTAAACGAGGTTCTTGTAAACAGAGGCGTCCCAAACTTTGGGGTGGCTGTGTCTTTTTGATTTTAATTTCCCTAAGCTATAGGACCATAAGTGGAAGTGCCCTAGGCTCTGTTGCTTTGTTTTTTAGATGTTTCAGGAAACACCATACACTTCTCCCGAGTGTCTGTTGGCAATTTACATCCCGCCCATCAGCATAACAAGGCTCCCAGTTCTCCATGGCCTGTCCTGCCTTGCTGGATTTTACACTTTTTTCAGATGGCGCTTTTGACAGGGGGGAAGTGAGACTTCATTGTAGTGCAGATTTCCTTTGCAAGCTTGCTTGGTTGGCCAAAAAGGGCGTATGCGTTTTTTCCTGAATATATTCAGGAAAAAACGCATACGCCCTTTTTGGCCAAGTGCATCATTGTGGACGTTCTGCCTCTTTTCCTATGCTTTCAATGCAATTCCAGTCTACCTCCTGAAATCGGTTTCCTGCAATTCTGCCCCGCTTTCAAGTCCTCTTGGCAGCCTTACTTCAGTATATTTTTGGACGATAGCTGTCATTTATAACTCTGCAGGTTTGTGAATTACAGTGCCCCTGAGCTCCTTTCTTCAACTCACTTTCTTGTGAGCTGGCCGCAACACCGCAGGATGGCTTCAGGCCCTAATCTGGTTCTGGCACGGCACGCTGAGCCTTTGGTTACTTCCTCTACCTGGTGGGAAATGAGAGTTAAATTTGCCCGTCCAGACACCTCCAGCTAGTCTCTCATTGGTTCTCCCTATTCCTGTTCATCTTCCGCAGAAATTGCAAACTGGGCCAAACAGGAGGTTAAAGGCGCTGACTCTCCAAGTGGGGAGAGTGTTAGTAAAGCATCTGGAATGTTGCACCCGAGTACCAGGGGTGGAAAACTGAGACATATTTGAACACGTCTCCCGTTCACACGGTTGATCATACTCTGGGTTCCACATGCATGTTTTACCTGAAGGAAGAATACCTTAAACCTGGAGAGTTGAGACCCGTGTAATGGGTACCATGCAATATGACTTCAAAGGGTCTTCGTTTGCTCACTGAACCTCCTCAATCCTATCACTGCTGCGTTTACGCCACTGTACACATGCTTGATTCTCTTTCAGAGACATAGCAATCCATAGGTTTTAAGATACTTACTAGTCAGGTACATTCTTAGGCGTTTAATATGGGGTGTTGAGTCCATTTCGTTGAGCAAGGAGTAGCTCTTGTCTATTCCTTATTTGGCTTAAGGAACTTTATCTGTGCTCATTTCAATCTCTGGTTTTATGCAGCACCCAAACTCACCTTTCCCCTTAAGCAAGCATAAGTTGGTTTTCTAAATTTGAGACCCTGTTCTGTTCTGTAATTCAGTTCCTGTGTAGCCAAGTTTACATTCCGTGTATTACTGATATCTTATGATGTTTCTTTTTCTGTGTGACTTATTTCAGTTAGAATCATCATACCTGAATCTACTCATTGTGCTGCTAACGGCCTGATGACATAGATTTCATTGCTGAGTGATATTGCTTTGTACGTAAATACCACAACTTCTTTATCCATATTTCACTTTCTGCGCTGTTGAACTTGTACTGTAAACGAGGTTCTTGTAAACAGAGGCGTCCCAAACTTTGGGGTGGCTGTGTCTTTTTGATTTTAATTTCCCTAAGCTATAGGACCATAAGTGGAAGTGCCCTAGGCTCTGTTGCTTTGTTTTTTAGATGTTTCAGGAAACACCATACACTTCTCCCAAGTGTCTGTTGGCAATTTACATCCCGCCCATCAGCATAACAAGGCTCCCAGTTCTCCATGGCCTGTCCTGCCTTTCTGGATTTTACACTTTTCTCAGATGGCCCTTTTGACCGGGGGGAAGTGAGACTTCATTGTAGTGCAGATTTCCTTTGCAAGTTTGCTTGGTTGGCCAAAAAGCGCGTATGCTTTTTTTCCTGAATATATTCAGGAAAAAACGCATACGCCCTTTTTGGCCAAGTGCATCATTGTGGACATTCTGCCTCTTTTCCTATGCTTTCAATGCAATTCCAGTCTACCTCCTGAAATCGGTTTCCTGCAATTCTTCCCCGCTTTCAAGTCCTCTTGGCAGCCTTACTTCAGTATATTTTTGGACGATAGCTGTCATTTATAACTCTGCAGGTTTGTGAATTACAGTGCCCCTGAGCTCCTTTCTTCAACTCACTTTCTTGTGAGCTGGCCGCAACACCGCAGGATGGCTTCAGGCCCTAATCTGGTTCTGGCACGGCACGCTGAGCCTTTGGTTACTTCCTCTACCTGGTGGGAAATGAGAGTTAAATTTGCCCGTCCAGACACCTCCAGCTAGTCTCTCATTGGTTCTTGCTATTCCTGTTCATCTTCCGCAGAAATTGCAAACTGGGCC
>NW_027207828.1:0-79878 GCF_963455315.2 Globicephala melas
GGCCATGGAGAACTGGGAGCCTTGTTATGCTGATGGGCGGGATGTACATTGCCAACAGACACTCGGGAGAAGTGTATGGTGTTTCCTGAAACATCTAAAAAACAAAGCAACAGAGCCTAGGGCACTTCCACTTATGGTCCTATAGCTTAGGGAAATTAAAATCAAAAAGATACAGCCACCCCAATGTTTGGGACGCCTCTGTTTACAAGAACCTCGTTTACCGTACAAGTTCAATATCACAGAAAGTGAAAAATGGATAAAGAACTTGTGGTACTTACGTACAATGCAGTATCACTCAGCAGTGAAATCTATGTCATCAGGCCCGTAGCAGCACAATGAGTGGATTCAGGTACGATGATTCTAACTGAAATAAGTCACACAGAAAAAGAAACATCATAAGATATCAGTAATACACGGAATGTAAACTTGGCTACACAGGAACTGAATTACAGAACAGAACAGGGTCTCAAATTTAGAAAACCAACTTATGCTTGTTTAAGGGTAAAGGTGAGTTGGGGTGCTGCATAAAACCAGAGATTGAAATGAGCACAGATAAAGTTCCTTAAGCCAAATATGGAATAGACAAGAGCTACTCCTTGCTCAACGAAATGGACTCAACACCGCATATTAAACGCCTAAGAATGTACCTGACTCTTAAGTATCTTAAAACCTATGGATTGCTATGTCTCCGAAAGAGAATCAAGCATGTGTACAGGGACATAAACGCAGCAGTGATAGGATTGGAGAGGTTCGGTGAGCAAATGAAGACCCTTTGAAGTCATATTGCATGGTACCCATTCCACGGGTTTCAACTACCCAGGTTTAAGGTATTCTTCCTTCAGCTAAAACATGCATGTGGAACCTAGAGTATGATCAACCATGTGATCGGGAGACGTGTTCAAATATGTCTCAGTTTTCGTACCCTGGTACTCGGGTGCAACATTCCAGACGCTTTACTAACACTCTCCGACTTGGAGAGTCAGTCCCTTTAACCTCCTGTTTGGCCCAGTTTGCAATTTCTGCGGAAGATGAACAGGAATAGCGAGAACCAATGAGAGACTAGCTGGAGGTGTCTGGACGGGCAAATTTAACTCTCATTTCCCACCAGGAAGAGGAAATAACCAAAGGCTCAGCGTGCCGTGCCGGAACCAGATTAGGGCCTGAAGCCATCCTGCGGTGTTGCGGCCAGCTCACAAGAAAACGAGTTGAAGAAAGGAGCTCAGGGGCACTGTAATTCACAAACCTGCAGAGTTATAAATGACAACTATCGTCCAAAAATATACTGAAGTAAGGCTGCCAAGAGGACTTGAAAGCGGGGCAGAATTGCAGGAAACCGATTTCAGGAGGTAGACTGGAATTGCATTGAAAGCATAGGAAAAGAGGCAGAACGTCCACAATGATGCACTTGGCCAAAAAGGGCATATGCGTTTTTTCCTGAATATATTCAGGAAAAAACGCATATGCCCTTTTTGGCCAACCAAGCAAGCTTGCAAAGGAAATCTGCACTACAATGAAGTCTCACTTCCCCCCGGTCAAAAGGGCCATCTGAAAAAAGTGTAAAATCCAGAAAGGCAGGACAGGCCATGGAGAACTGGGAGCCTTGTTATGCTGATGGGCGGGATGTAAATTGCCAACAGACACTCGGGAGAAGTGTATGGTGTTTCCTGAAACATCTAAAAAACAAAGCAACAGAGCCTAGGGCACTTCCACTTATGGTCCTATAGCTTAGGGAAATTAAAATCAAAAAGATACAGCCACCCCAATGTTTGGGACGCCTCTGTTTACAAGAACCTCGTTTACCGTACAAGTTCAATATCACAGAAAGTGAAAAATGGATAAAGAACTTGTGGTACTTACGTACAATGCAGTATCACTCAGCAATGAAATCTATGTCATCAGGCCCGTAGCAGCACAATGAGTGGATTCAGGTACGATGATTCTAACTGAAATAAGTCACACAGAAAAAGAAACATCATAAGATATCAGTAATACACGGAATGTAAACTTGGCTACACAGGAACTGAATTACAGAACAGAACAGGGTCTCAAATTTAGAAAACCAACTTATGCTTGTTTAAGGGTAAAGGTGAGTTGGGGTGCTGCATAAAACCAGAGATTGAAATGAGCACAGATAAAGTTCCTTAAGCCAAATATGGAATAGACAAGAGCTACTTCTTGCTCAACGAAATGGACTCAACACCGCATATTAAACGCCTAAGAATGTACCTGACTCTTAAGTATCTTAAAACCTATGGATTGCTATGTCTCCGAAAGAGAATCAAGCATGTGTACAGGGACATAAACGCAGCAGTGATAGGATTGGAGAGGTTCGGTGAGCAAATGAAGACCCTTTGAAGTCATATTGCATGGTACCCATTCCACGGGTTTCAACTACCCAGGTTTAAGGTATTCTTCCTTCAGCTAAAACATGCATGTGGAACCTAGAGTATGATCAACCATGTGATCGGGAGACGTGTTCAAATATGTCTCAGTTTTCGTACCCTGGTACTCGGGTGCAACATTCCAGACGCTTTACTAACACTCTCCCGACTTGGAGAGTCAGTCCCTTTAACCTCCTGTTTGGCCCAGTTTGCAATTTCTGCGGAAGATGAACAGGAATAGCGAGAACCAATGAGAGACTAGCTGGAGGTGTCTGGACGGGCAAATTTAACTCTCATTTCCCACCAGGAAGAGGAAATAACCAAAGGCTCAGCGTGCCGTGCCGGAACCAGATTAGGGCCTGAAGCCATCCTGCGGTGTTGCGGCCAGCTCACAAGAAAACGAGTTGAAGAAAGGAGCTCAGGGGCACTGTAATTCACAAACCTGCAGAGTTATAAATGACAACTATCGTCCAAAAATATACTGAAGTAAGGCTGCCAAGAGGACTTGAAAGCGGGGCAGAATTGCAGGAAACCGATTTCAGGAGGTAGACTGGAATTGCATTGAAAGCATAGGAAAAGAGGCAGAACGTCCACAATGATGCACTTGGCCAAAAAGGGCGTATGCGTTTTTTCCTGAATATATTCAGGAAAAAACGCATACGCCCTTTTTGGCCAACCAAGCAAGCTTGCAAAGGAAATCTGCACTACAATGAAGTCTCACTTCCCCCCCCCCGGTCAAAAGGGCCATCTGAAAAAAGTGTAAAATCCAGAAAGGCAGGACAGGCCATGGAGAACTGGAGCCTTGTTATGCTGATGGGCGGGATGTAAACTGCCAACAGACACTCGGGAGAAGTGTATGGTGTTTCCTGAAACATCTAAAAAACAAAGCAACAGAGCCTAGGGCACTTCCACTTATGGTCCTATAGCTTAGGGAAATTAAAATCAAAAAGATACAGCCACCCCAATGTTTGGGACGCCTCTGTTTACAAGAACCTCGTTTACCGTACAAGTTCAATATCACAGAAAGTGAAAAATGGATAAAGAACTTGTGGTACTTACGTACAATGCAGTATCACTCAGCAGTGAAATCTATGTCATCAGGCCCGTAGCAGCACAATGAGTGGATTCAGGTACGATGATTCTAACTGAAATAAGTCACACAGAAAAAGAAACATCATAAGATATCAGTAATACACGGAATGTAAACTTGGCTACACAGGAACTGAATTACAGAACAGAACAGGGTCTCAAATTTAGAAAACCAACTTATGCTTGTTTAAGGGGAAAGGTGAGTTGGGGTGCTGCATAAAACCAGAGATTGAAATGAGCACAGATAAAGTTCCTTAAGCCAAATATGGAATAGACAAGAGCTACTCCTTGCTCAACGAAATGGACTCAACACCGCATATTAAACGCCTAAGAATGTACCTGACTCTTAAGTATCTTAAAACCTATGGATTGCTATGTCTCCGAAAGAGAATCAAGCATGTGTACAGGGACATAAACGCAGCAGTGATAGGATTGGAGAGGTTCGGTGAGCAAATGAAGACCCTTTGAAGTCATATTGCATGGTACCCATTCCACGGGTTTCAACTACCCAGGTTTAAGGTATTCTTCCTTCAGCTAAAACATGCATGTGGAACCTAGAGTATGATCAACCATGTGATCGGGAGACGTGTTCAAATATGTCTCAGTTTTCGTACCCTGGTACTCGGGTGCAACATTCCAGACGCTTTACTAACACTCTCCCGACTTGGAGAGTCAGTCCCTTTAACCTCCTGTTTGGCCCAGTTTGCAATTTCTGCGGAAGATGAACAGGAATAGCGAGAACCAATGAGAGACTAGCTGGAGGTGTCTGGACGGGCAAATTTAACTCTCATTTCCCACCAGGAAGAGGAAATAACCAAAGGCTCAGCGTGCCGTGCCGGAACCAGATTAGGGCCTGAAGCCATCCTGCGGTGTTGCGGCCAGCTCACAAGAAAACGAGTTGAAGAAAGGAGCTCAGGGGCACTGTAATTCACAAACCTGCAGAGTTATAAATGACAACTATCGTCCAAAAATATACTGAAGTAAGGCTGCCAAGAGGACTTGAAAGCGGGGCAGAATTGCAGGAAACCGATTTCAGGAGGTAGACTGGAATTGCATTGAAAGCATAGGAAAAGAGGCAGAACGTCCACAATGATGCACTTGGCCAAAAAGGGCGTATGCGTTTTTTCCTGAATATATTCAGGAAAAAACGCATACGCCCTTTTTGGCCAACCAAGCAAGCTTGCAAAGGAAATCTGCACTACAATGAAGTCTCACTTCCCCCCCTCCGGTCAAAAGGGCCATCTGAAAAAAGTGTAAAATCCAGAAAGGCAGGACAGGCCATGGAGAACTGGGAGCCTTGTTATGCTGATGGGCGGGATGTAAATTGCCAACAGACACTCGGGAGAAGTGTATGGTGTTTCCTGAAACATCTAAAAAACAAAGCAACAGAGCCTAGGGCACTTCCACTTATGGTCCTATAGCTTAGGGAAATTAAAATCAAAAAGATACAGCCACCCCAATGTTTGGGACGCCTCTGTTTACAAGAACCTCGTTTACCGTACAAGTTCAATATCACAGAAAGTGAAAAATGGATAAAGAACTTGTGGTACTTACGTACAATGCAGTATCACTCAGCAGTGAAATCTATGTCATCAGGCCCGTAGCAGCACAATGAGTGGATTCAGGTACGATGATTCTAACTGAAATAAGTCACACAGAAAAAGAAACATCATAAGATATCAGTAATACACGGAATGTAAACTTGGCTACACAGGAACTGAATTACAGAACAGAACAGGGTCTCAAATTTAGAAAACCAACTTATGCTTGTTTAAGGGTAAAGGTGAGTTGGGGTGCTGCATAAAACCAGAGATTGAAATGAGCACAGATAAAGTTCCTTAAGCCAAATATGGAATAGACAAGAGCTACTCCTTGCTCAACGAAATGGACTCAACACCGCATATTAAACGCCTAAGAATGTACCTGACTCTTAAGTATCTTAAAACCTATGGATTGCTATGTCTCCGAAAGAGAATCAAGCATGTGTACAGGGACATAAACGCAGCAGTGATAGGATTGGAGAGGTTCGGTGAGCAAATGAAGACCCTTTGAAGTCATATTGCATGGTACCCATTCCACGGGTTTCAACTACCCAGGTTTAAGGTATTCTTCCTTCAGCTAAAACATGCATGTGGAACCTAGAGTATGATCAACCATGTGATCGGGAGACGTGTTCAAATATGTCTCAGTTTTCGTACCCTGGTACTCGGGTGCAACATTCCAGACGCTTTACTAACACTCTCCCGACTTGGAGAGTCAGTCCCTTTAACCTCCTGTTTGGCCCAGTTTGCAATTTCTGCGGAAGATGAACAGGAATAGCGAGAACCAATGAGAGACTAGCTGGAGGTGTCTGGACGGGCAAATTTAACTCTCATTTCCCACCAGGAAGAGGAAATAACCAAAGGCTCAGCGTGCCGTGCCGGAACCAGATTAGGGCCTGAAGCCATCCTGCGGTGTTGCGGCCAGCTCACAAGAAAACGAGTTGAAGAAAGGAGCTCAGGGGCACTGTAATTCACAAACCTGCAGAGTTATAAATGACAACTATCGTCCAAAAATATACTGAAGTAAGGCTGCCAAGAGGACTTGAAAGCGGGGCAGAATTGCAGGAAACCGATTTCAGGAGGTAGACTGGAATTGCATTGAAAGCATAGGAAAAGAGGCAGAACGTCCACAATGATGCACTTGGCCAAAAAGGGCGTATGCGTTTTTTTCCTGAATATATTCAGGAAAAAACGCATACGCCCTTTTTGGCCAACCAAGCAAGCTTGCAAAGGAAATCTGCACTACAATGAAGTCTCACTTCCCCCCCCTCCGGTCAAAAGGGCCATCTGAAAAAAGTGTAAAATCCAGAAAGGCAGGACAGGCCATGGAGAACTGGGAGCCTTGTTATGCTGATGGGCGGGATGTAAATTGCCAACAGACACTCGGGAGAAGTGTATGGTGTTTCCTGAAACATCTAAAAAACAAAGCAACAGAGCCTAGGGCACTTCCACTTATGGTCCTATAGCTTAGGGAAATTAAAATCAAAAAGATACAGCCACCCCAATGTTTGGGACGCCTCTGTTTACAAGAACCTCGTTTACCGTACAAGTTCAATATCACAGAAAGTGAAAAATGGATAAAGAACTTGTGGTACTTATGTACAATGCAGTATCACTCAGCAGTGAAATCTATGTCATCAGGCCCGTAGCAGCACAATGAGTGGATTCAGGTACGATGATTCTAACTGAAATAAGTCACACAGAAAAAGAAACATCATAAGATATCAGTAATACACGGAATGTAAACTTGGCTACACAGGAACTGAATTACAGAACAGAACAGGGTCTCAAATTTAGAAAACCAACTTATGCTTGTTTAAGGGTAAAGGTGAGTTGGGGTGCTGCATAAAACCAGAGATTGAAATGAGCACAGATAAAGTTCCTTAAGCCAAATATGGAATAGACAAGAGCTACTCCTTGCTCAACGAAATGGACTCAACACCGCATATTAAACGCCTAAGAATGTACCTGACTCTTAAGTATCTTAAAACCTATGGATTGCTATGTCTCCGAAAGAGAATCAAGCATGTGTACAGGGACATAAACGCAGCAGTGATAGGATTGGAGAGGTTCGGTGAGCAAATGAAGACCCTTTGAAGTCATATTGCATGGTACCCATTCCACGGGTTTCAACTACCCAGGTTTAAGGTATTCTTCCTTCAGCTAAAACATGCATGTGGAACCTAGAGTATGATCAACCATGTGATCGGGAGACGTGTTCAAATATGTCTCAGTTTTCGTACCCTGGTACTCGGGTGCAACATTCCAGACGCTTTACTAACACTCTCCCGACTTGGAGAGTCAGTCCCTTTAACCTCCTGTTTGGCCCAGTTTGCAATTTCTGCGGAAGATGAACAGGAATAGCGAGAACCAATGAGAGACTAGCTGGAGGTGTCTGGACGGGCAAATTTAACTCTCATTTCCCACCAGGAAGAGGAAATAACCAAAGGCTCAGCGTGCCGTGCCGGAACCAGATTAGGGCCTGAAGCCATCCTGCGGTGTTGCGGCCAGCTCACAAGAAAACGAGTTGAAGAAAGGAGCTCAGGGGCACTGTAATTCACAAACCTGCAGAGTTATAAATGACAACTATCGTCCAAAAATATACTGAAGTAAGGCTGCCAAGAGGACTTGAAAGCGGGGCAGAATTGCAGGAAACCGATTTCAGGAGGTAGACTGGAATTGCATTGAAAGCATAGGAAAAGAGGCAGAACGTCCACAATGATGCACTTGGCCAAAAAGGGCGTATGCGTTTTTTCCTGAATATATTCAGGAAAAAACGCATACGCCCTTTTTGGCCAACCAAGCAAGCTTGCAAAGGAAATCTGCACTACAATGAAGTCTCACTTCCCCCCCCCGGTCAAAAGGGCCATCTGAAAAAAGTGTAAAATCCAGAAAGGCAGGACAGGCCATGGAGAACTGGGAGCCTTGTTATGCTGATGGGCGGGATGTAAACTGCCAACAGACACTCGGGAGAAGTGTATGGTGTTTCCTGAAACATCTAAAAAACAAAGCAACAGAGCCTAGGGCACTTCCACTTATGGTCCTATAGCTTAGGGAAATTAAAATCAAAAAGATACAGCCACCCCAATGTTTGGGACGCCTCTGTTTACAAGAACCTCGTTTACCGTACAAGTTCAATATCACAGAAAGTGAAAAATGGATAAAGAACTTGTGGTACTTACGTACAATGCAGTATCACTCAGCAGTGAAATCTATGTCATCAGGCCCGTAGCAGCACAATGAGTGGATTCAGGTACGATGATTCTAACTGAAATAAGTCACACAGAAAAAGAAACATCATAAGATATCAGTAATACACGGAATGTAAACTTGGCTACACAGGAACTGAATTACAGAACAGAACAGGGTCTCAAATTTAGAAAACCAACTTATGCTTGTTTAAGGGGAAAGGTGAGTTGGGGTGCTGCATAAAACCAGAGATTGAAATGAGCACAGATAAAGTTCCTTAAGCCAAATATGGAATAGACAAGAGCTACTCCTTGCTCAACGAAATGGACTCAACACCGCATATTAAACGCCTAAGAATGTACCTGACTCTTAAGTATCTTAAAACCTATGGATTGCTATGTCTCCGAAAGAGAATCAAGCATGTGTACAGGGACATAAACGCAGCAGTGATAGGATTGGAGAGGTTCGGTGAGCAAATGAAGACCCTTTGAAGTCATATTGCATGGTACCCATTCCACGGGTTTCAACTACCCAGGTTTAAGGTATTCTTCCTTCAGCTAAAACATGCATGTGGAACCTAGAGTATGATCAACCATGTGATCGGGAGACGTGTTCAAATATGTCTCAGTTTTCGTACCCTGGTACTCGGGTGCAACATTCCAGACGCTTTACTAACACTCTCCCGACTTGGAGAGTCAGTCCCTTTAACCTCCTGTTTGGCCCAGTTTGCAATTTCTGCGGAAGATGAACAGGAATAGCGAGAACCAATGAGAGACTAGCTGGAGGTGTCTGGACGGGCAAATTTAACTCTCATTTCCCACCAGGAAGAGGAAATAACCAAAGGCTCAGCGTGCCGTGCCGGAACCAGATTAGGCCTGAAGCCATCCTGCGGTGTTGCGGCCAGCTCACAAGAAAACGAGTTGAAGAAAGGAGCTCAGGGGCACTGTAATTCACAAACCTGCAGAGTTATAAATGACAACTATCGTCCAAAAATATACTGAAGTAAGGCTGCCAAGAGGACTTGAAAGCGGGGCAGAATTGCAGGAAACCGATTTCAGGAGTAGACTGGAATTGCATTGAAAGCATAGGAAAAGAGGCAGAACGTCCACAATGATGCACTTGGCCAAAAAGGGCGTATGCGTTTTTTCCTGAATATATTCAGGAAAAAACGCATACGCCCTTTTTGGCCAACCAAGCAAGCTTGCAAAGGAAATCTGCACTACAATGAAGTCTCACTTCCCCCCCCTCCGGTCAAAAGGGCCATCTGAAAAAAGTGTAAAATCCAGAAAGGCAGGACAGGCCATGGAGAACTGGGAGCCTTGTTATGCTGATGGGCGGGATGTAAATTGCCAACAGACACTCGGGAGAAGTGTATGGTGTTTCCTGAAACATCTAAAAAACAAAGCAACAGAGCCTAGGGCACTTCCACTTATGGTCCTATAGCTTAGGGAAATTAAAATCAAAAAGATACAGCCACCCCAATGTTTGGGACGCCTCTGTTTACAAGAACCTCGTTTACCGTACAAGTTCAATATCACAGAAAGTGAAAAATGGATAAAGAACTTGTGGTACTTACGTACAATGCAGTATCACTCAGCAGTGAAATCTATGTCATCAGGCCCGTAGCAGCACAATGAGTGGATTCAGGTACGATGATTCTAACTGAAATAAGTCACACAGAAAAAGAAACATCATAAGATATCAGTAATACACGGAATGTAAACTTGGCTACACAGGAACTGAATTACAGAACAGAACAGGGTCTCAAATTTAGAAAACCAACTTATGCTTGTTTAAGGGTAAAGGTGAGTTGGGGTGCTGCATAAAACCAGAGATTGAAATGAGCACAGATAAAGTTCCTTAAGCCAAATATGGAATAGACAAGAGCTACTCCTTGCTCAACGAAATGGACTCAACACCGCATATTAAACGCCTAAGAATGTACCTGACTCTTAAGTATCTTAAAACCTATGGATTGCTATGTCTCCGAAAGAGAATCAAGCATGTGTACAGGGACATAAACGCAGCAGTGATAGGATTGGAGAGGTTCGGTGAGCAAATGAAGACCCTTTGAAGTCATATTGCATGGTACCCATTCCACGGGTTTCAACTACCCAGGTTTAAGGTATTCTTCCTTCAGCTAAAACATGCATGTGGAACCTAGAGTATGATCAACCATGTGATCGGGAGACGTGTTCAAATATGTCTCAGTTTTCGTACCCTGGTACTCGGGTGCAACATTCCAGACGCTTTACTAACACTCTCCCGACTTGGAGAGTCAGTCCCTTTAACCTCCTGTTTGGCCCAGTTTGCAATTTCTGCGGAAGATGAACAGGAATAGCGAGAACCAATGAGAGACTAGCTGGAGGTGTCTGGACGGGCAAATTTAACTCTCATTTCCCACCAGGAAGAGGAAATAACCAAAGGCTCAGCGTGCCGTGCCGGAACCAGATTAGGGCCTGAAGCCATCCTGCGGTGTTGCGGCCAGCTCACAAGAAAACGAGTTGAAGAAAGGAGCTCAGGGGCACTGTAATTCACAACCTGCAGAGTTATAAATGACAACTATCGTCCAAAAATATACTGAAGTAAGGCTGCCAAGAGGACTTGAAAGCGGGGCAGAATTGCAGGAAACCGATTTCAGGAGGTAGACTGGAATTGCATTGAAAGCATAGGAAAAGAGGCAGAACGTCCACAATGATGCACTTGGCCAAAAAGGGCGTATGCGTTTTTTCCTGAATATATTCAGGAAAAAACGCATACGCCCTTTTTGGCCAACCAAGCAAGCTTGCAAAGGAAATCTGCACTACAATGAAGTCTCACTTCCCCCCCCTCCGGTCAAAAGGGCCATCTGAAAAAAGTGTAAAATCCAGAAAGGCAGGACAGGCCATGGAGAACTGGGAGCCTTGTTATGCTGATGGGCGGGATGTAAATTGCCAACAGACACTCGGGAGAAGTGTATGGTGTTTCCTGAAACATCTAAAAAACAAAGCAACAGAGCCTAGGGCACTTCCACTTATGGTCCTATAGCTTAGGGAAATTAAAATCAAAAAGATACAGCCACCCCAATGTTTGGGACGCCTCTGTTTACAAGAACCTCGTTTACCGTACAAGTTCAATATCACAGAAAGTGAAAAATGGATAAAGAACTTGTGGTACTTACGTACAATGCAGTATCACTCAGCAGTGAAATCTATGTCATCAGGCCCGTAGCAGCACAATGAGTGGATTCAGGTACGATGATTCTAACTGAAATAAGTCACACAGAAAAAGAAACATCATAAGATATCAGTAATACACGGAATGTAAACTTGGCTACACAGGAACTGAATTACAGAACAGAACAGGGTCTCAAATTTAGAAAACCAACTTATGCTTGTTTAAGGGGAAAGGTGAGTTGGGGTGCTGCATAAAACCAGAGATTGAAATGAGCACAGATAAAGTTCCTTAAGCCAAATATGGAATAGACAAGAGCTACTCCTTGCTCAACGAAATGGACTCAACACGGCATATTAAACGCCTAAGAATGTACCTGACTCTTAAGTATCTTAAAACCTATGGATTGCTATGTCTCCGAAAGAGAATCAAGCATGTGTACAGGGACATAAACGCAGCAGTGATAGGATTGGAGAGGTTCGGTGAGCAAATGAAGACCCTTTGAAGTCATATTGCATGGTACCCATTCCACGGGTTTCAACTACCCAGGTTTAAGGTATTCTTCCTTCAGCTAAAACATGCATGTGGAACCTAGAGTATGATCAACCATGTGATCGGGAGACGTGTTCAAATATGTCTCAGTTTTCGTACCCTGGTACTCGGGTGCAACATTCCAGACGCTTTACTAACACTCTCCCGACTTGGAGAGTCAGTCCTTTAACCTCCTGTTTGGCCCAGTTTGCAATTTCTGCGGAAGATGAACAGGAATAGCGAGAACCAATGAGAGACTAGCTGGAGGTGTCTGGACGGGCAAATTTAACTCTCATTTCCCACCAGGAAGAGGAAATAACCAAAGGCTCAGCGTGCCGTGCCGGAACCAGATTAGGGCCTGAAGCCATCCTGCGGTGTTGCGGCCAGCTCACAAGAAAACGAGTTGAAGAAAGGAGCTCAGGGGCACTGTAATTCACAAACCTGCAGAGTTATAAATGACAACTATCGTCCAAAAATATACTGAAGTAAGGCTGCCAAGAGGACTTGAAAGCGGGGCAGAATTGCAGGAAACCGATTTCAGGAGGTAGACTGGAATTGCATTGAAAGCATAGGAAAAGAGGCAGAACGTCCACAATGATGCACTTGGCCAAAAAGGGCGTATGCGTTTTTTCCTGAATATATTCAGGAAAAAACGCATACGCCCTTTTTGGCCAACCAAGCAAGCTTGCAAAGGAAATCTGCACTACAATGAAGTCTCACTTCCCCCCCCCGGTCAAAAGGGCCATCTGAAAAAAGTGTAAAATCCAGGAAGGCAGGACAGGCCATGGAGAACTGGGAGCCTTGTTATGCTGATGGGCGGGATGTAAACTGCCAACAGACACTCGGGAGAAGTGTATGGTGTTTCCTGAAACATCTAAAAAACAAAGCAACAGAGCCTAGGGCACTTCCACTTATGGTCCTATAGCTTAGGGAAATTAAAATCAAAAAGATACAGCCACCCCAATGTTTGGGACGCCTCTGTTTACAAGAACCTCGTTTACCGTACAAGTTCAATATCACAGAAAGTGAAAAATGGATAAAGAACTTGTGGTACTTACGTACAATGCAGTATCACTCAGCAGTGAAATCTATGTCATCAGGCCCGTAGCAGCACAATGAGTGGATTCAGGTACGATGATTCTAACTGAAATAAGTCACACAGAAAAAGAAACATCATAAGATATCAGTAATACACGGAATGTAAACTTGGCTACACAGGAACTGAATTACAGAACAGAACAGGGTCTCAAATTTAGAAAACCAACTTATGCTTGTTTAAGGGGAAAGGTGAGTTGGGGTGCTGCATAAAACCAGAGATTGAAATGAGCACAGATAAAGTTCCTTAAGCCAAATATGGAATAGACAAGAGCTACTCCTTGCTCAACGAAATGGACTCAACACCGCATATTAAACGCCTAAGAATGTACCTGACTCTTAAATATCTTAAAACCTATGGATTGCTATGTCTCCGAAAGAGAATCAAGCATGTGTACAGGGACATAAACGCAGCAGTGATAGGATTGGAGAGGTTCGGTGAGCAAATGAAGACCCTTTGAAGTCATATTGCATGGTACCCATTCCACGGGTTTCAACTACCCAGGTTTAAGGTATTCTTCCTTCAGCTAAAACATGCATGTGGAACCTAGAGTATGATCAACCATGTGATCGGGAGACGTGTTCAAATATGTCTCAGTTTTTCGTACCCTGGTACTCGGGTGCAACATTCCAGACGCTTTACTAACACTCTCCCGACTTGGAGAGTCAGTCCCTTTAACCTCCTGTTTGGCCCAGTTTGCAATTTCTGCGGAAGATGAACAGGAATAGCGAGAACCAATGAGAGACTAGCTGGAGGTGTCTGGACGGGCAAATTTAACTCTCATTTCCCACCAGGAAGAGGAAATAACCAAAGGCTCAGCGTGCCGTGCCGGAACCAGATTAGGGCCTGAAGCCATCCTGCGGTGTTGCGGCCAGCTCACAAGAAAACGAGTTGAAGAAAGGAGCTCAGGGGCACTGTAATTCACAAACCTGCAGAGTTATAAATGACAACTATCGTCCAAAAATATACTGAAGTAAGGCTGCCAAGAGGACTTGAAAGCGGGGCAGAATTGCAGGAAACCGATTTCAGGAGGTAGACTGGAATTGCATTGAAAGCATAGGAAAAGAGGCAGAACGTCCACAATGATGCACTTGGCCAAAAAGGGCGTATGCGTTTTTTCCTGAATATATTCAGGAAAAAACGCATACGCCCTTTTTGGCCAACCAAGCAAGCTTGCAAAGGAAATCTGCACTACAATGAAGTCTCACTTCCCCCCCCTCCGGTCAAAAGGGCCATCTGAAAAAAGTGTAAAATCCAGAAAGGCAGGACAGGCCATGGAGAACTGGGAGCCTTGTTATGCTGATGGGCGGGATGTAAATTGCCAACAGACACTCGGGAGAAGTGTATGGTGTTTCCTGAAACATCTAAAAAACAAAGCAACAGAGCCTAGGGCACTTCCACTTATGGTCCTATAGCTTAGGGAAATTAAAATCAAAAAGATACAGCCACCCCAATGTTTGGGACGCCTCTGTTTACAAGAACCTCGTTTACCGTACAAGTTCAATATCACAGAAAGTGAAAAATGGATAAAGAACTTGTGGTACTTACGTACAATGCAGTATCACTCAGCAGTGAAATCTATGTCATCAGGCCCGTAGCAGCACAATGAGTGGATTCAGGTACGATGATTCTAACTGAAATAAGTCACACAGAAAAAGAAACATCATAAGATATCAGTAATACACGGAATGTAAACTTGGCTACACAGGAACTGAATTACAGAACAGAACAGGGTCTCAAATTTAGAAAACCAACTTATGCTTGTTTAAGGGGAAAGGTGAGTTGGGGTGCTGCATAAAACCAGAGATTGAAATGAGCACAGATAAAGTTCCTTAAGCCAAATATGGAATAGACAAGAGCTACTCCTTGCTCAACGAAATGGACTCAACACGGCATATTAAACGCCTAAGAATGTACCTGACTCTTAAGTATCTTAAAACCTATGGATTGCTATGTCTCCGAAAGAGAATCAAGCATGTGTACAGGGACATAAACGCAGCAGTGATAGGATTGGAGAGGTTCGGTGAGCAAATGAAGACCCTTTGAAGTCATATTGCATGGTACCCATTCCACGGGTTTCAACTACCCAGGTTTAAGGTATTCTTCCTTCAGCTAAAACATGCATGTGGAACCTAGAGTATGATCAACCATGTGATCGGGAGACGTGTTCAAATATGTCTCAGTTTTCGTACCCTGGTACTCGGGTGCAACATTCCAGACGCTTTACTAACACTCTCCCGACTTGGAGAGTCAGTCCCTTTAACCTCCTGTTTGGCCCAGTTTGCAATTTCTGCGGAAGATGAACAGGAATAGCGAGAACCAATGAGAGACTAGCTGGAGGTGTCTGGACGGGCAAATTTAACTCTCATTTCCCACCAGGAAGAGGAAATAACCAAAGGCTCAGCGTGCCGTGCCGGAACCAGATTAGGGCCTGAAGCCATCCTGCGGTGTTGCGGCCAGCTCACAAGAAAACGAGTTGAAGAAAGGAGCTCAGGGGCACTGTAATTCACAAACCTGCAGAGTTATAAATGACAACTATCGTCCAAAAATATACTGAAGTAAGGCTGCCAAGAGGACTTGAAAGCGGGGCAGAATTGCAGGAAACCGATTTCAGGAGGTAGACTGGAATTGCATTGAAAGCATAGGAAAAGAGGCAGAACGTCCACAATGATGCACTTGGCCAAAAAGGGCGTATGCGTTTTTTCCTGAATATATTCAGGAAAAAACGCATACGCCCTTTTTGGCCAACCAAGCAAGCTTGCAAAGGAAATCTGCACTACAATGAAGTCTCACTTCCCCCCCCCGGTCAAAAGGGCCATCTGAAAAAAGTGTAAAATCCAGGAAGGCAGGACAGGCCATGGAGAACTGGGAGCCTTGTTATGCTGATGGGCGGGATGTAAACTGCCAACAGACACTCGGGAGAAGTGTATGGTGTTTCCTGAAACATCTAAAAAACAAAGCAACAGAGCCTAGGGCACTTCCACTTATGGTCCTATAGCTTAGGGAAATTAAAATCAAAAAGATACAGCCACCCCAATGTTTGGGACGCCTCTGTTTACAAGAACCTCGTTTACCGTACAAGTTCAATATCACAGAAAGTGAAAAATGGATAAAGAACTTGTGGTACTTACGTACAATGCAGTATCACTCAGCAGTGAAATCTATGTCATCAGGCCCGTAGCAGCACAATGAGTGGATTCAGGTACGATGATTCTAACTGAAATAAGTCACACAGAAAAAGAAACATCATAAGATATCAGTAATACACGGAATGTAAACTTGGCTACACAGGAACTGAATTACAGAACAGAACAGGGTCTCAAATTTAGAAAACCAACTTATGCTTGTTTAAGGGGAAAGGTGAGTTGGGGTGCTGCATAAAACCAGAGATTGAAATGAGCACAGATAAAGTTCCTTAAGCCAAATATGGAATAGACAAGAGCTACTCCTTGCTCAACGAAATGGACTCAACACCGCATATTAAACGCCTAAGAATGTACCTGACTCTTAAATATCTTAAAACCTATGGATTGCTATGTCTCCGAAAGAGAATCAAGCATGTGTACAGGGACATAAACGCAGCAGTGATAGGATTGGAGAGGTTCGGTGAGCAAATGAAGACCCTTTGAAGTCATATTGCATGGTACCCATTCCACGGGTTTCAACTACCCAGGTTTAAGGTATTCTTCCTTCAGCTAAAACATGCATGTGGAACCTAGAGTATGATCAACCATGTGATCGGGAGACGTGTTCAAATATGTCTCAGTTTTCGTACCCTGGTACTCGGGTGCAACATTCCAGACGCTTTACTAACACTCTCCCGACTTGGAGAGTCAGTCCCTTTAACCTCCTGTTTGGCCCAGTTTGCAATTTCTGCGGAAGATGAACAGGAATAGCGAGAACCAATGAGAGACTAGCTGGAGGTGTCTGGACGGGCAAATTTAACTCTCATTTCCCACCAGGAAGAGGAAATAACCAAAGGCTCAGCGTGCCGTGCCGGAACCAGATTAGGGCCTGAAGCCATCCTGCGGTGTTGCGGCCAGCTCACAAGAAAACGAGTTGAAGAAAGGAGCTCAGGGGCACTGTAATTCACAAACCTGCAGAGTTATAAATGACAACTATCGTCCAAAAATATACTGAAGTAAGGCTGCCAAGAGGACTTGAAAGCGGGGCAGAATTGCAGGAAACCGATTTCAGGAGGTAGACTGGAATTGCATTGAAAGCATAGGAAAAGAGGCAGAACGTCCACAATGATGCACTTGGCCAAAAAGGGCGTATGCGTTTTTTCCTGAATATATTCAGGAAAAAACGCATACGCCCTTTTTGGCCAACCAAGCAAGCTTGCAAAGGAAATCTGCACTACAATGAAGTCTCACTTCCCCCCCCCGGTCAAAAGGGCCATCTGAAAAAAGTGTAAAATCCAGAAAGGCAGGACAGGCCATGGAGAACTGGGAGCCTTGTTATGCTGATGGGCGGGATGTAAACTGCCAACAGACACTCGGGAGAAGTGTATGGTGTTTCCTGAAACATCTAAAAAACAAAGCAACAGAGCCTAGGGCACTTCCACTTATGGTCCTATAGCTTAGGGAAATTAAAATCAAAAAGATACAGCCACCCCAATGTTTGGGACGCCTCTGTTTACAAGAACCTCGTTTACCGTACAAGTTCAATATCACAGAAAGTGAAAAATGGATAAAGAACTTGTGGTACTTACGTACAATGCAGTATCACTCAGCAGTGAAATCTATGTCATCAGGCCCGTAGCAGCACAATGAGTGGATTCAGGTACGATGATTCTAACTGAAATAAGTCACACAGAAAAAGAAACATCATAAGATATCAGTAATACACGGAATGTAAACTTGGCTACACAGGAACTGAATTACAGAACAGAACAGGGTCTCAAATTTAGAAAACCAACTTATGCTTGTTTAAGGGGAAAGGTGAGTTGGGGTGCTGCATAAAACCAGAGATTGAAATGAGCACAGATAAAGTTCCTTAAGCCAAATATGGAATAGACAAGAGCTACTCCTTGCTCAACGAAATGGACTCAACACCGCATATTAAACGCCTAAGAATGTACCTGACTCTTAAATATCTTAAAACCTATGGATTGCTATGTCTCCGAAAGAGAATCAAGCATGTGTACAGGGACATAAACGCAGCAGTGATAGGATTGGAGAGGTTCGGTGAGCAAATGAAGACCCTTTGAAGTCATATTGCATGGTACCCATTCCACGGGTTTCAACTACCCAGGTTTAAGGTATTCTTCCTTCAGCTAAAACATGCATGTGGAACCTAGAGTATGATCAACCATGTGATCGGGAGACGTGTTCAAATATGTCTCAGTTTTCGTACCCTGGTACTCGGGTGCAACATTCCAGACGCTTTACTAACACTCTCCCGACTTGGAGAGTCAGTCCCTTTAACCTCCTGTTTGGCCCAGTTTGCAATTTCTGCGGAAGATGAACAGGAATAGCGAGAACCAATGAGAGACTAGCTGGAGGTGTCTGGACGGGCAAATTTAACTCTCATTTCCCACCAGGAAGAGGAAATAACCAAAGGCTCAGCGTGCCGTGCCGGAACCAGATTAGGGCCTGAAGCCATCCTGCGGTGTTGCGGCCAGCTCACAAGAAAACGAGTTGAAGAAAGGAGCTCAGGGGCACTGTAATTCACAAACCTGCAGAGTTATAAATGACAACTATCGTCCAAAAATATACTGAAGTAAGGCTGCCAAGAGGACTTGAAAGCGGGGCAGAATTGCAGGAAACCGATTTCAGGAGGTAGACTGGAATTGCATTGAAAGCATAGGAAAAGAGGCAGAACGTCCACAATGATGCACTTGGCCAAAAAGGGCGTATGCGTTTTTTCCTGAATATATTCAGGAAAAAACGCATACGCCCTTTTTGGCCAACCAAGCAAGCTTGCAAAGGAAATCTGCACTACAATGAAGTCTCACTTCCCCCCGGTCAAAAGGGCCATCTGAAAAAAGTGTAAAATCCAGAAAGGCAGGACAGGCCATGGAGAACTGGGAGCCTTGTTATGCTGATGGGCGGGATGTAAATTGCCAACAGACACTCGGGAGAAGTGTATGGTGTTTCCTGAAACATCTAAAAAACAAAGCAACAGAGCCTAGGGCACTTCCACTTATGGTCCTATAGCTTAGGGAAATTAAAATCAAAAAGATACAGCCACCCCAATGTTTGGGACGCCTCTGTTTACAAGAACCTCGTTTACCGTACAAGTTCAATATCACAGAAAGTGAAAAATGGATAAAGAACTTGTGGTACTTACGTACAATGCAGTATCACTCAGCAGTGAAATCTATGTCATCAGGCCCGTAGCAGCACAATGAGTGGATTCAGGTACGATGATTCTAACTGAAATAAGTCACACAGAAATAGAAACATCATAAGATATCAGTAATACACGGAATGTAAACTTGGCTACACAGGAACTGAATTACAGAACAGAACAGGGTCTCAAATTTAGAAAACCAACTTATGCTTGTTTAAGGGGAAAGGTGAGTTGGGGTGCTGCATAAAACCAGAGATTGAAATGAGCACAGATAAAGTTCCTTAAGCCAAATATGGAATAGACAAGAGCTACTCCTTGCTCAACGAAATGGACTCAACACCGCATATTAAACGCCTAAGAATGTACCTGACTCTTAAGTATCTTAAAACCTATGGATTGCTATGTCTCCGAAAGAGAATCAAGCATGTGTACAGGGACATAAACGCAGCAGTGATAGGATTGGAGAGGTTCGGTGAGCAAATGAAGACCCTTTGAAGTCATATTGCATGGTACCCATTCCACGGGTTTCAACTACCCAGGTTTAAGGTATTCTTCCTTCAGCTAAAACATGCATGTGGAACCTAGAGTATGATCAACCATGTGATCGGGAGACGTGTTCAAATATGTCTCAGTTTTCGTACCCTGGTACTCGGGTGCAACATTCCAGACGCTTTACTAACACTCTCCCGACTTGGAGAGTCAGTCCCTTTAACCTCCTGTTTGGCCCAGTTTGCAATTTCTGCGGAAGATGAACAGGAATAGCGAGAACCAATGAGAGACTAGCTGGAGGTGTCTGGACGGGCAAATTTAACTCTCATTTCCCACCAGGAAGAGGAAATAACCAAAGGCTCAGCGTGCCATGCCGGAACCAGATTAGGGCCTGAAGCCATCCTGCGGTGTTGCGGCCAACTCACAAGAAAAGGAGTTGAAGAAAGGAGCTCATGGGCACTGTAATTCACAAACCTGCAGAGTTATAAATGACAACTATCGTCCAAAAATATACTGAAGTAAGGCTGCCAAGAGGACTTGAAAGCGGGGCAGAATTGCAGGAAACCGATTTCAGGAGGTAGACTGGAATTGCATTGAAAGCATAGGAAAAGAGGCAGAACGTCCACAATGATGCACTTGGCCAAAAAGGGCGTATGCGTTTTTTCCTGAATATATTCAGGAAAAAACGCATACGCCCTTTTTGGCCAACCAAGCAAGCTTGCAAAGGAAATCTGCACTACAATGAAGTCTCACTTCCCCCCGGTCAAAAGGGCCATCTGAAAAAAGTGTAAAATCCAGAAAGGCAGGACAGGCCATGGAGAACTGGGAGCCTTGTTATGCTGATGGGCGGGATGTAAATTGCCAACAGACACTCGGGAGAAGTGTATGGTGTTTCCTGAAACATCTAAAAAACAAAGCAACAGAGCCTAGGGCACTTCCACTTATGGTCCTATAGCTTAGGGAAATTAAAATCAAAAAGATACAGCCACCCCAATGTTTGGGACGCCTCTGTTTACAAGAACCTCGTTTACCGTACAAGTTCAATATCACAGAAAGTGAAAAATGGATAAAGAACTTGTGGTACTTACGTACAATGCAGTATCACTCAGCAGTGAAATCTATGTCATCAGGCCCGTAGCAGCACAATGAGTGGATTCAGGTACGATGATTCTAACTGAAATAAGTCACACAGAAATAGAAACATCATAAGATATCAGTAATACACGGAATGTAAACTTGGCTACACAGGAACTGAATTACAGAACAGAACAGGGTCTCAAATTTAGAAAACCAACTTATGCTTGTTTAAGGGGAAAGGTGAGTTGGGGTGCTGCATAAAACCAGAGATTGAAATGAGCACAGATAAAGTTCCTTAAGCCAAATATGGAATAGACAAGAGCTACTCCTTGCTCAACGAAATGGACTCAACACCGCATATTAAACGCCTAAGAATGTACCTGACTCTTAAGTATCTTAAAACCTATGGATTGCTATGTCTCCGAAAGAGAATCAAGCATGTGTACAGGGACATAAACGCAGCAGTGATAGGATTGGAGAGGTTCGGTGAGCGAATGAAGACCCTTTGAAGTCATATTGCATGGTACCCATTCCACGGGTTTCAACTACCCAGGTTTAAGGTATTCTTCCTTCAGCTAAAACATGCATGTGGAACCTAGAGTATGATCAACCATGTGATCGGGAGACGTGTTCAAATATGTCTCAGTTTTCATACCCTGGTACTCGGGTGCAACATTCCAGACGCTTTACTAACACTCTCCCGACTTGGAGAGTCAGTCCCTTTAACCTCCTGTTTGGCCCAGTTTGCAATTTCTGCGGAAGATGAACAGGAATAGCGAGAACCAATGAGAGACTAGCTGGAGGTGTCTGGACGGGCAAATTTAACTCTCATTTCCCACCAGGAAGAGGAAATAACCAAAGGCTCAGCGTGCCGTGCCGGAACCAGATTAGGGCCTGAAGCCATCCTGCGGTGTTGCGGCCAACTCACAAGAAAAGGAGTTGAAGAAAGGAGCTCATGGGCACTGTAATTCACAAACCTGCAGAGTTATAAATGACAACTATCGTCCAAAAATATACTGAAGTAAGGCTGCCAAGAGGACTTGAAAGCGGGGCAGAATTGCAGGAAACCGATTTCAGGAGGTAGACTGGAATTGCATTGAAAGCATAGGAAAAGAGGCAGAACGTCCACAATGATGCACTTGGCCAAAAAGGGCGTATGCGTTTTTTCCTGAATATATTCAGGAAAAAACGCATACGCCCTTTTTGGCCAACCAAGCAAGCTTGCAAAGGAAATCTGCACTACAATGAAGTCTCACTTCCCCCCGGTCAAAAGGGCCATCTGAAAAAAGTGTAAAATCCAGAAAGGCAGGACAGGCCATGGAGAACTGGGAGCCTTGTTATGCTGATGGGCGGGATGTAAATTGCCAACAGACACTCGGGAGAAGTGTATGGTGTTTCCTGAAACATCTAAAAAACAAAGCAACAGAGCCTAGGGCACTTCCACTTATGGTCCTATAGCTTAGGGAAATTAAAATCAAAAAGATACAGCCACCCCAATGTTTGGGACGCCTCTGTTTACAAGAACCTGGTTTACCGTACAAGTTCAATATCACAGAAAGTGAAAAATGGATAAAGAACTTGTGGTACTTACGTACAATGCAGTATCACTCAGCAGTGAAATCTATGTCATCAGGCCCGTAGCAGCACAATGAGTGGATTCTGGTACGATGATTCTAACTGAAATAAGTCACACAGAAATAGAAACATCATAAGATATCAGTAATACACGGAATGTAAACTTGGCTACACAGGAACTGAATTACAGAACAGAACAGGGTCTCAAATTTAGAAAACCAACTTATGCTTGTTTAAGGGGAAAGGTGAGTTGGGGTGCTGCATAAAACCAGAGATTGAAATGAGCACAGATAAAGTTCCTTAAGCCAAATATGGAATAGACAAGAGCTACTCCTTGCTCAACGAAATGGACTCAACACCGCATATTAAACGCCTAAGAATGTACCTGACTCTTAAGTATCTTAAAACCTATGGATTGCTATGTCTCCGAAAGAGAATCAAGCATGTGTACAGGGACATAAACGCAGCAGTGATAGGATTGGAGAGGTTCGGTGAGCAAATGAAGACCCTTTGAAGTCATATTGCATGGTACCCATTCCACGGGTTTCAACTACCCAGGTTTAAGGTATTCTTCCTTCAGCTAAAACATGCATGTGGAACCTAGAGTATGATCAACCATGTGATCGGGAGACGTGTTCAAATATGTCTCAGTTTTCGTACCCTGGTACTCGGGTGCAACATTCCAGACGCTTTACTAACACTCTCCCGACTTGGAGAGTCAGTCCCTTTAACCTCCTGTTTGGCCCAGTTTGCAATTTCTGCGGAAGATGAACAGGAATAGCGAGAACCAATGAGAGACTAGCTGGAGGTGTCTGGACGGGCAAATTTAACTCTCATTTCCCACCAGGAAGAGGAAATAACCAAAGGCTCAGCGTGCCGTGCCGGAACCAGATTAGGGCCTGAAGCCATCCTGCGGTGTTGCGGCCAACTCACAAGAAAAGGAGTTGAAGAAAGGAGCTCATGGGCACTGTAATTCACAAACCTGCAGAGTTATAAATGACAACTATCGTCCAAAAATATACTGAAGTAAGGCTGCCAAGAGGACTTGAAAGCGGGGCAGAATTGCAGGAAACCGATTTCAGGAGGTAGACTGGAATTGCATTGAAAGCATAGGAAAAGAGGCAGAACGTCCACAATGATGCACTTGGCCAAAAAGGGCGTATGCGTTTTTTCCTGAATATATTCAGGAAAAAACGCATACGCCCTTTTTGGCCAACCAAGCAAGCTTGCAAAGGAAATCTGCACTACAATGAAGTCTCACTTCCCCCCGGTCAAAAGGGCCATCTGAAAAAAGTGTAAAATCCAGAAAGGCAGGACAGGCCATGGAGAACTGGGAGCCTTGTTATGCTGATGGGCGGGATGTAAATTGCCAACAGACACTCGGGAGAAGTGTATGGTGTTTCCTGAAACATCTAAAAAACAAAGCAACAGAGCCTAGGGCACTTCCACTTATGGTCCTATAGCTTAGGGAAATTAAAATCAAAAAGATACAGCCACCCCAATGTTTGGGACGCCTCTGTTTACAAGAACCTCGTTTACCGTACAAGTTCAATATCACAGAAAGTGAAAAATGGATAAAGAACTTGTGGTACTTACGTACAATGCAGTATCACTCAGCAGTGAAATCTATGTCATCAGGCCCGTAGCAGCACAATGAGTGGACTCAGGTACGATGATTCTAACTGAAATAAGTCACACAGAAATAGAAACATCATAAGATATCAGTAATACACGGAATGTAAACTTGGCTACACAGGAACTGAATTACAGAACAGAACAGGGTCTCAAATTTAGAAAACCAACTTATGCTTGTTTAAGGGGAAAGGTGAGTTGGGGTGCTGCATAAAACCAGAGATTGAAATGAGCACAGATAAAGTTCCTTAAGCCAAATATGGAATAGACAAGAGCTACTCCTTGCTCAACGAAATGGACTCAACACCGCATATTAAACGCCTAAGAATGTACCTGACTCTTAAGTATCTTAAAACCTATGGATTGCTATGTCTCCGAAAGAGAATCAAGCATGTGTACAGGGACATAAACGCAGCAGTGATAGGATTGGAGAGGTTCGGTGAGCAAATGAAGACCCTTTGAAGTCATATTGCATGGTACCCATTCCACGGGTTTCAACTACCCAGGTTTAAGGTATTCTTCCTTCAGCTAAAACATGCATGTGGAACCTAGAGTATGATCAACCATGTGATCGGGAGACGTGTTCAAATATGTCTCAGTTTTCGTACCCTGGTACTCGGGTGCAACATTCCAGACGCTTTACTAACACTCTCCCGACTTGGAGAGTCAGTCCCTTTAACCTCCTGTTTGGCCCAGTTTGCAATTTCTGCGGAAGATGAACAGGAATAGCGAGAACCAATGAGAGACTAGCTGGAGGTGTCTGGACGGGCAAATTTAACTCTCATTTCCCACCAGGAAGAGGAAATAACCAAAGGCTCAGCGTGCCGTGCCGGAACCAGATTAGGGCCTGAAGCCATCCTGCGGTGTTGCGGCCAACTCACAAGAAAAGGAGTTGAAGAAAGGAGCTCATGGGCACTGTAATTCACAAACCTGCAGAGTTATAAATGACAACTATCGTCCAAAAATATACTGAAGTAAGGCTGCCAAGAGGACTTGAAAGCGGGGCAGAATTGCAGGAAACCGATTTCAGGAGGTAGACTGGAATTGCATTGAAAGCATAGGAAAAGAGGCAGAACGTCCACAATGATGCACTTGGCCAAAAAGGGCGTATGCGTTTTTTCCTGAATATATTCAGGAAAAAACGCATACGCCCTTTTTGGCCAACCAAGCAAGCTTGCAAAGGAAATCTGCACTACAATGAAGTCTCACTTCCCCCCGGTCAAAAGGGCCATCTGAAAAAAGTGTAAAATCCAGAAAGGCAGGACAGGCCATGGAGAACTGGGAGCCTTGTTATGCTGATGGGCGGGATGTAAATTGCCAACAGACACTCGGGAGAAGTGTATGGTGTTTCCTGAAACATCTAAAAAACAAAGCAACAGAGCCTAGGGCACTTCCACTTATGGTCCTATAGCTTAGGGAAATTAAAATCAAAAAGATACAGCCACCCCAATGTTTGGGACGCCTCTGTTTACAAGAACCTCGTTTACCGTACAAGTTCAATATCACAGAAAGTGAAAAATGGATAAAGAACTTGTGGTACTTACGTACAATGCAGTATCACTCAGCAGTGAAATCTATGTCATCAGGCCCGTAGCAGCACAATGAGTGGACTCAGGTACGATGATTCTAACTGAAATAAGTCACACAGAAATAGAAACATCATAAGATATCAGTAATACACGGAATGTAAACTTGGCTACACAGGAACTGAATTACAGAACAGAACAGGGTCTCAAATTTAGAAAACCAACTTATGCTTGTTTAAGGGGAAAGGTGAGTTGGGGTGCTGCATAAAACCAGAGATTGAAATGAGCACAGATAAAGTTCCTTAAGCCAAATATGGAATAGACAAGAGCTACTCCTTGCTCAACGAAATGGACTCAACACCGCATATTAAACGCCTAAGAATGTACCTGACTCTTAAGTATCTTAAAACCTATGGATTGCTATGTCTCCGAAAGAGAATCAAGCATGTGTACAGGGACATAAACGCAGCAGTGATAGGATTGGAGAGGTTCGGTGAGCAAATGAAGACCCTTTGAAGTCATATTGCATGGTACCCATTCCACGGGTTTCAACTACCCAGGTTTAAGGTATTCTTCCTTCAGCTAAAACATGCATGTGGAACCTAGAGTATGATCAACCATGTGATCGGGAGACGTGTTCAAATATGTCTCAGTTTTCGTACCCTGGTACTCGGGTGCAACATTCCAGACGCTTTACTAACACTCTCCCGACTTGGAGAGTCAGTCCCTTTAACCTCCTGTTTGGCCCAGTTTGCAATTTCTGCGGAAGATGAACAGGAATAGCGAGAACCAATGAGAGACTAGCTGGAGGTGTCTGGACGGGCAAATTTAACTCTCATTTCCCACCAGGAAGAGGAAATAACCAAAGGCTCAGCGTGCCGTGCCGGAACCAGATTAGGGCCTGAAGCCATCCTGCGGTGTTGCGGCCAACTCACAAGAAAAGGAGTTGAAGAAAGGAGCTCATGGGCACTGTAATTCACAAACCTGCAGAGTTATAAATGACAACTATCGTCCAAAAATATACTGAAGTAAGGCTGCCAAGAGGACTTGAAAGCGGGGCAGAATTGCAGGAAACCGATTTCAGGAGGTAGACTGGAATTGCATTGAAAGCATAGGAAAAGAGGCAGAACGTCCACAATGATGCACTTGGCCAAAAAGGGCGTATGCGTTTTTTCCTGAATATATTCAGGAAAAAACGCATACGCCCTTTTTGGCCAACCAAGCAAGCTTGCAAAGGAAATCTGCACTACAATGAAGTCTCACTTCCCCCCGGTCAAAAGGGCCATCTGAAAAAAGTGTAAAATCCAGAAAGGCAGGACAGGCCATGGAGAACTGGGAGCCTTGTTATGCTGATGGGCGGGATGTAAATTGCCAACAGACACTCGGGAGAAGTGTATGGTGTTTCCTGAAACATCTAAAAAACAAAGCAACAGAGCCTAGGGCACTTCCACTTATGGTCCTATAGCTTAGGGAAATTAAAATCAAAAAGATACAGCCACCCCAATGTTTGGGACGCCTCTGTTTACAAGAACCTCGTTTACCGTACAAGTTCAATATCACAGAAAGTGAAAAATGGATAAAGAACTTGTGGTACTTACGTACAATGCAGTATCACTCAGCAGTGAAATCTATGGCATCAGGCCCGTAGCAGCACAATGAGTCGATTCAGGTACGATGATTCTAACTGAAATAAGTCACACAGAAAAAGAAACATCATAAGATATCAGTAATACACGGAATGTAAACTTGGCTACACAGGAACTGAATTACAGAACAGAACAGGGTCTCAAATTTAGAAAACCAACTTATGCTTGTTTAAGGGTAAAAGTGAGTTGGGGTGCTGCATAAAACCAGAGATTGAAATGAGCACAGATAAAGTTCCTTAAGCCAAATATGGAATAAACAAGAGCTACTCCTTGCTCAACGAAATGGACTCAACACCGCATATTAAATGCCTAAGAATGTACCTGACTCTTAAGTATCTTAAAACCTATGGATTGCTATGTCTCCGAAAGAGAATCAAGCATGTGTACAGGGACATAAACGCAGCAGTGATAGGATTGGAGAGGTTCGGTGAGCAAATGAAGACCCTTTGAAGTCATATTGCATGGTACCCATTCCACGGGTTTCAACTACCCAGGTTTAAGGTATTCTTCCTTCAGCTAAAACATGCATGTGGAACCTAGAGTATGATCAACCATGTGATCGGGAGACGTGTTCAAATATGTCTCAGTTTTCACACCCTGGTACTCGGGTGCAACATTCCAGACGCTTTACTAACACTCTCCCGACTTGGAGAGTCAGTCCCTTTAACCTCCTGTTTGGCCCAGTTTGCAATTTCTGCGGAAGATGAACAGGAATAGCGAGAACCAATGAGAGACTAGCTGGAGGTGTCTGGACGGGCAAATTTAACTCTCATTTCCCACCAGGAAGAGGAAATAACCAAAGGCTCAGCGTGCCGTGCCGGAACCAGATTAGGGCCTGAAGCCATCCTGCGGTGTTGCGGCCAGCTCACAAGAAAACGAGTTGAAGAAAGGAGCTCAGGGGCACTGTAATTCACAAACCTGCAGAGTTATAAATGACAACTATCGTCCAAAAATATACTGAAGTAAGGCTGCCAAGAGGACTTGAAAGCGGGGCAGAATTGCAGGAAACCGATTTCAGGAGGTAGACTGGAATTGCATTGAAAGCATAGGAAAAGAGGCAGAACGTCCACAATGATGCACTTGGCCAAAAAGGGCGTATGCGTTTTTTCCTGAATATATTCAGGAAAAAACGCATACGCCCTTTTTGGCCAACCAAGCAAGCTTGCAAAGGAAATCTGCACTACAATGAAGTCTCACTTCCCCCCGGTCAAAAGGGCCATCTGAAAAAAGTGTAAAATCCAGAAAGGCAGGACAGGCCATGGAGAACTGGGAGCCTTGTTATGCTGATGGGCGGGATGTAAATTGCCAACAGACACTCGGGAGAAGTGTATGGTGTTTCCTGAAACGTCTAAAAAACAAAGCAACAGAACCTAGGGCACTGCCACTTATGGTCCTATAGCTTAGGGAAATTAAAATCAAAAAGACACAGCCACCCCAATGTTTGGGACGCCTCTGTTTACAAGAACCTCGTTTACCGTACAAGTTCAATATCACAGAAAGTGAAAAATGGATAAAGAACTTGTGGTACTTACGTACAATGCAGTATCACTCAGCAGTGAAATCTATGTCATCAGGCCCGTAGCAGCACAATGAGTGGATTCAGGTACGATGATTCTAACTGAAATAAGTCACACAGAAAAAGAAACATCATAAGATATCAGTAATACACGGAATGTAAACTTGGCTACACAGGAACTGAATTACAGAACAGAACAGGGTCTCAAATTTAGAAAACCAACTTATGCTTGTTTAAGGGTAAAGGTGAGTTGGGGTGCTGCATAAAACCAGAGATTGAAATGAGCACAGATAAAGTTCCTTAAGCCAAATATGGAATAGACAAGAGCTACTCCTTGCTCAACGAAATGGACTCAACACCGCATATTAAACGCCTAAGAATGTACCTGACTCTTAAGTATCTTAAAACCTATGGATTGCTATGTCTCCGAAAGAGAATCAAGCATGTGTACAGGGACATAAACGCAGCAGTGATAGGATTGGAGAGGTTCGGTGAGCAAATGAAGACCCTTTGAAGTCATATTGCATGGTACCCATTCCACGGGTTTCAACTACCCAGGTTTAAGGTATTCTTCCTTCAGCTAAAACATGCATGTGGAACCTAGAGTATGATCAACCATGTGATCGGGAGACGTGTTCAAATATGTCTCAGTTTTCGTACCCTGGTACTCGGGTGCAACATTCCAGACGCTTTACTAACACTCTCCCGACTTGGAGAGTCAGTCCCTTTAACCTCCTGTTTGGCCCAGTTTGCAATTTCTGCGGAAGATGAACAGGAATAGCGAGAACTAATGAGAGACTAGCTGGAGGTGTCTGGACGGGCAAATTTAACTCTCATTTCCCACCAGGAAGAGGAAATAACCAAAGGCTCAGCGTGCCGTGCCGGAACCAGATTAGGGCCTGAAGCCATCTTGCGGTGTTGCGGCCAACTCACAAGAAAAGGAGTTGAAGAAAGGAGCTCATGGGCACTGTAATTCACAAACCTGCAGAGTTATAAATGACAACTATCGTCCAAAAATATACTGAAGTAAGGCTGCCAAGAGGACTTGAAAGCGGGGCAGAATTGCAGGAAACCGATTTCAGGAGGTAGACTGGAATTGCATTGAAAGCATAGGAAAAGAGGCAGAACGTCCACAATGATGCACTTGGCCAAAAAGGGCGTATGCGTTTTTTCCTGAATATATTCAGGAAAAAACGCATACGCCCTTTTTGGCCAACCAAGCAAGCTTGCAAAGGAAATCTGCACTACAATGAAGTCTCACTTCCCCCCGGTCAAAAGGGCCATCTGAAAAAAGTGTAAAATCCAGAAAGGCAGGACAGGCCATGGAGAACTGGGAGCCTTGTTATGCTGATGGGCGGGATGTCAATTGCCAACAGACACTCGGGAGAAGTGTATGGTGTTTCCTGAAACATCTAAAAAACAAAGCAACAGAGCCTAGGGCACTTCCACTTATGGTCCTATAGCTTAGGGAAATTAAAATCAAAAAGATACAGCCACCCCAATGTTTGGGACGCCTCTGTTTACAAGAACCTCGTTTACCGTACAAGTTCAATATCACAGAAAGTGAAAAATGGATAAAGAACTTGTGGTACTTACGTACAATACAGTATCACTCAGCAGTGAAATCTATGTCATCAGGCCCGTAGCAGCACAATGAGTGGATTCAGGTACGATGATTCTAACTGAAATAAGTCACACAGAAAAAGAAACATCATAAGATATCAGTAATACACGGAATGTAAACTTGGCTACACAGGAACTGAATTACAGAACAGAACAGGGTCTCAAATTTAGAAAACCAACTTATGCTTGTTTAAGGGTAAAGGTGAGTTGGGGTGCTGCATAAAACCAGAGATTGAAATGAGCACAGATAAAGTTCCTTAAGCCAAATATGGAATAAACAAGAGCTACTCCTTGCTCAACGAAATGGACTCAACACCGCATATTAAACGCCTAAGAATGTACCTGACTCTTAAGTATCTTAAAACCTATGGATTGCTATGTCTCCGAAAGAGAATCAAGCATGTGTACAGGGACATAAACGCAGCAGTGATAGGATTGGAGAGGTTCGGTGAGCAAATGAAGACCCTTTGAAGTCATATTGCATGGTACCCATTCCACGGGTTTCAACTACCCAGGTTTAAGGTATTCTTCCTTCAGCTAAAACATGCATGTGGAACCTAGAGTATGATCAACCATGTGATCGGGAGACGTGTTCAAATATGTCTCAGTTTTCGTACCCTGGTACTCGGGTGCAACATTCCAGACGCTTTACTAACACTCTCCCGACTTGGAGAGTCAGTCCCTTTAACCTCCTGTTTGGCCCAGTTTGCAATTTCTGCGGAAGATGAACAGGAATAGCGAGAATCAATGAGAGACTAGCTGGAGGTGTCTGGACGGGCAAATTTAACTCTCATTTCCCACCAGGAAGAGGAAATAACCAAAGGCTCAGCGTGCCGTGCCGGAACCAGATTAGGGCCTGAAGCCATCCTGCGGTGTTGCGGCCAGCTCACAAGAAAACGAGTTGAAGAAAGGAGCTCAGGGGCACTGTAATTCACAAACCTGCAGAGTTATAAATGACAACTATCGTCCAAAAATATACTGAAGTAAGGCTGCCAAGAGGACTTGAAAGCGGGGCAGAATTGCAGGAAACCGATTTCAGGAGGTAGACTGGAATTGCATTGAAAGCATAGGAAAAGAGGCAGAACGTCCACAATGATGCACTTGGCCAAAAAGGGCGTATGCGTTTTTTCCTGAATATATTCAGGAAAAAACGCATACGCCCTTTTTGGCCAACCAAGCAAGCTTGCAAAGGAAATCTGCACTACAATGAAGTCTCACTTCCCCCCGGTCAAAAGGGCCATCTGAAAAAAGTGTAAAATCCAGAAAGGCAGGACAGGCCATGGAGAACTGGGAGCCTTGTTATGCTGATGGGCGGGATGTAAACTGCCAACAGACACTCGGGAGAAGTGTATGGTGTTTCCTGAAACATCTAAAAAACAAAGCAACAGAGCCTAGGGCACTTCCACTTATGGTCCTATAGCTTAGGGAAATTAAAATAAAAAAGATACAGCCACCCCAATGTTTGGCACGCCTCTGTTTACAAGAACCTCGTTTACCGTACAAGTTCAATATCACAGAAAGTGAAAAATGGATAAAGAACATGTGGTACTTACGTACAATGCAGTATCACTCAGCAGTGAAATCTATGTCATCAGGCCCGTAGCAGCACAATGAGTGGATTCAGGTACGATGATTCTAACTGAAATAAGTCACACAGAAAAAGAAACATCATAAGATATCAGTAATACACGGAATGTAAACTTGGCTACACAGGAACTGAATTACAGAACAGAACAGGGTCTCAAATTTAGAAAACCAACTTATGCTTGTTTAAGGGTAAAGGTGAGTTGGGGTGCTGCATAAAACCAGAGATTGAAATGAGCACAGATAAAGTTCCTTAAGCCAAATATGGAATAGACAAGAGCTACTCCTTGCTCAACGAAATGGACTCAACACCGCATATTAAACGCCTAAGAATGTACCTGACTCTTAAGTATCTTAAAACCTATGGATTGCTATGTCTCCGAAAGAGAATCAAGCATGTGTACAGGGACATAAACGCAGCAGTGATAGGATTGGAGAGGTTCGGTGAGCAAATGAAGACCCTTTGAAGTCATATTGCATGGTACCCATTCCACGGGTTTCAACTACCCAGGTTTAAGGTATTCTTCCTTCAGCTAAAACATGCATGTGGAACCTAGAGTATGATCAACCATGTGATCGGGAGACGTGTTCAAATATGTCTCAGTTTTCGTACCCTGGTACTCGGGTGCAACATTCCAGACGCTTTACTAACACTCTCCCGACTTGGAGAGTCAGTCCCTTTAACCTCCTGTTTGGCCCAGTTTGCAATTTCTGCGGAAGATGAACAGGAATAGCGAGAACCAATGAGAGACTAGCTGGAGGTGTCTGGACGGGCAAATTTAACTCTCATTTCCCACCAGGAAGAGGAAATAACCAAAGGCTCAGCGTGCCGTGCCGGAACCAGATTAGGGCCTGAAGCCATCCTGCGGTGTTGCGGCCAGCTCACAAGAAAACGAGTTGAAGAAAGGAGCTCAGGGGCACTGTAATTCACAAACCTGCAGAGTTATAAATGACAACTATCGTCCAAAAATATACTGAAGTAAGGCTGCCAAGAGGACTTGAAAGCGGGGCAGAATTGCAGGAAACCGATTTCAGGAGGTAGACTGGAATTGCATTGAAAGCATAGGAAAAGAGGCAGAACGTCCACAATGATGCACTTGGCCAAAAAGGGCGTATGCGTTTTTTCCTGAATATATTCAGGAAAAAACGCATACGCCCTTTTTGGCCAACCAAGCAAGCTTGCAAAGGAAATCTGCACTACAATGAAGTCTCACTTCCCCCCGGTCAAAAGGGCCATCTGAAAAAAGTGTAAAATCCAGAAAGGCAGGACAGGCCATGGAGAACTGGGAGCCTTGTTATGCTGATGGGCGGGATGTAAATTGCCAACAGACACTCGGGAGAAGTGTATGGTGTTTCCTGAAACATCTAAAAAACAAAGCAACAGAGCCTAGGGCACTTCCACTTATGGTCCTATAGCTTAGGGAAATTAAAATCAAAAAGATACAGCCACCCCAATGTTTGGGACGCCTCTGTTTACAAGAACCTCGTTTACCGTACAAGTTCAATATCACAGAAAGTGAAAAATGGATAAAGAACTTGTGGTACTTACGTACAATGCAGTATCACTCAGCAGTGAAATCTATGTCATCAGGCCCGTAGCAGCACAATGAGTGGATTCAGGTACGATGATTCTAACTGAAATAAGTCACACAGAAAAAGAAACATCATAAGATATCAGTAATACACGGAATGTAAACTTGGCTACACAGGAACTGAATTACAGAACAGAACAGGGTCTCAAATTTAGAAAACCAACTTATGCTTGTTTAAGGGTAAAGGTGAGTTGGGGTGCTGCATAAAACCAGAGATTGAAATGAGCACAGATAAAGTTCCTTAAGCCAAATATGGAATAGACAAGAGCTACTCCTTGCTCAACGAAATGGACTCAACACCGCATATTAAACGCCTAAGAATGTACCTGACTCTTAAGTATCTTAAAACCTATGGATTGCTATGTCTCCGAAAGAGAATCAAGCATGTGTACAGGGACATAAACGCAGCAGTGATAGGATTGGAGAGGTTCGGTGAGCAAATGAAGACCCTTTGAAGTCATATTGCATGGTACCCATTCCACGGGTTTCAACTACCCAGGTTTAAGGTATTCTTCCTTCAGCTAAAACATGCATGTGGAACCTAGAGTATGATCAACCATGTGATCGGGAGACGTGTTCAAATATGTCTCAGTTTTCGTACCCTGGTACTCGGGTGCAACATTCCAGACGCTTTACTAACACTCTCCCGACTTGGAGAGTCAGTCCCTTTAACCTCCTGTTTGGCCCAGTTTGCAATTTCTGCGGAAGATGAACAGGAATAGCGAGAACCAATGAGAGACTAGCTGGAGGTGTCTGGACGGGCAAATTTAACTCTCATTTCCCACCAGGAAGAGGAAATAACCAAAGGCTCAGCGTGCCGTGCCGGAACCAGATTAGGGCCTGAAGCCATCCTGCGGTGTTGCGGCCAGCTCACAAGAAAACGAGTTGAAGAAAGGAGCTCAGGGGCACTGTAATTCACAAACCTGCAGAGTTATAAATGACAACTATCGTCCAAAAATATACTGAAGTAAGGCTGCCAAGAGGACTTGAAAGCGGGGCAGAATTGCAGGAAACCGATTTCAGGAGGTAGACTGGAATTGCATTGAAAGCATAGGAAAAGAGGCAGAACGTCCACAATGATGCACTTGGTCAAAAAGGGCGTATGCGTTTTTTCCTGAATATATTCAGGAAAAAACGCATACGCCCTTTTTGGCCAACCAAGCAAGCTTGCAAAGGAAATCTGCACTACAATGAAGTCTCACTTCCCCCCGGTCAAAAGGGCCATCTGAAAAAAGTGTAAAATCCAGAAAGGCAGGACAGGCCATGGAGAACTGGGAGCCTTGTTATGCTGATGGGCGGGATGTAAACTGCCAACAGACACTCGGGAGAAGTGTATGGTGTTTCCTGAAACATCTAAAAAACAAAGCAACAGAGCCTAGGGCACTTCCACTTATGGTCCTATAGCTTAGGGAAATTAAAATCAAAAAGACACAGCCACCCCAAAGTTTGGGACGCCTCTGTTTACAAGAACCTCGTTTACCGTACAAGTTCAATATCACAGAAAGTGAAAAATGGATAAAGAACTTGTGGTACTTACGTACAATGCAGTATCACTCAGCAGTGAAATCTATGTCATCAGGCCCGTAGCAGCACAATGAGTGGATTCAGGTACGATGATTCTAACTGAAATAAGTCACACAGAAAAAGAAACATCATAAGATATCAGTAATACACGGAATGTAAACTTGGCTACACAGGAACTGAATTACAGAACAGAACAGGGTCTCAAATTTAGAAAACCAACTTATGCTTGTTTAAGGGTAAAGGTGAGTTGGGGTGCTGCATAAAACCAGAGATTGAAATGAGCACAGATAAAGTTCCTTAAGCCAAATATGGAATAGACAAGAGCTACTCCTTGCTCAACGAAATGGACTCAACACCGCATATTAAACGCCTAAGAATGTACCTGACTCTTAAGTATCTTAAAACCTATGGATTGCTATGTCTCCGAAAGAGAATCAAGCATGTGTACAGGGACATAAACGCAGCAGTGATAGGATTGGAGAGGTTCGGTGAGCAAATGAAGACCCTTTGAAGTCATATTGCATGGTACCCATTCCACGGGTTTCAACTACCCAGGTTTAAGGTATTCTTCCTTCAGCTAAAACATGCATGTGGAACCTAGAGTATGATCAACCATGTGATCGGGAGACGTGTTCAAATATGTCTCAGTTTTCGTACCCTGGTACTCGGGTGCAACATTCCAGACGCTTTACTAACACTCTCCCGACTTGGAGAGTCAGTCCCTTTAACCTCCTGTTTGGCCCAGTTTGCAATTTCTGCGGAAGATGAACAGGAATAGCGAGAACCAATGAGAGACTAGCTGGAGGTGTCTGGACGGGCAAATTTAACTCTCATTTCCCACCAGGAAGAGGAAATAACCAAAGGCTCAGCGTGCCGTGCCGGAACCAGATTAGGGCCTGAAGCCATCCTGCGGTGTTGCGGCCAGCTCACAAGAAAACGAGTTGAAGAAAGGAGCTCAGGGGCACTGTAATTCACAAACCTGCAGAGTTATAAATGACAACTATCGTCCAAAAATATACTGAAGTAAGGCTGCCAAGAGGACTTGAAAGCGGGGCAGAATTGCAGGAAACCGATTTCAGGAGGTAGACTGGAATTGCATTGAAAGCATAGGAAAAGAGGCAGAACGTCCACAATGATGCACTTGGCCAAAAAGGGCGTATGCGTTTTTTCCTGAATATATTCAGGAAAAAACGCATACGCCCTTTTTGGCCAACCAAGCAAGCTTGCAAAGGAAATCTGCACTACAATGAAGTCTCACTTCCCCCCGGTCAAAAGGGCCATCTGAAAAAAGTGTAAAATCCAGAAAGGCAGGACAGGCCATGGAGAACTGGGAGCCTTGTTATGCTGATGGGCGGGATGTACATTGCCAACAGACACTCGGGAGAAGTGTATGGTGTTTCCTGAAACATCTAAAAAACAAAGCAACAGAGCCTAGGGCACTTCCACTTATGGTCCTATAGCTTAGGGAAATTAAAATAAAAAAGATACAGCCACCCCAATGTTTGGGACGCCTCTGTTTACAAGAACCTCGTTTACCGTACAAGTTCAATATCACAGAAAGTGAAAAATGGATAAAGAACTTGTGGTACTTAAGTAAAATGCAGTATCACTCAGCAGTGAAATCTATGTCATCAGGCCCGTAGCAGCACAATGAGTGGATTCAGGTACGATGATTCTAACTGAAATAAGTCACACAGAAAAAGAAACATCATAAGATATCAGTAATACACGGAATGTAAACTTGGCTACACAGGAACTGAATTACAGAACAGAACAGGGTCTCAAATTTAGAAAACCAACTTATGCTTGTTTAAGGGGAAAGGTGAGTTGGGGTGCTGCATAAAACCAGAGATTGAAATGAGCACAGATAAAGTTCCTTAAGCCAAATATGGAATAGACAAGAGCTACTCCTTGCTCAACGAAATGGACTCAACACCGCATATTAAACGCCTAAGAATGTACCTGACTCTTAAGTATCTTAAAACCTATGGATTGCTATGTCTCCGAAAGAGAATCAAGCATGTGTACAGGGACATAAACGCAGCAGTGATAGGATTGGAGAGGTTCGGTGAGCAAATGAAGACCCTTTGAAGTCATATTGCATGGTACCCATTCCACGGGTTTCAACTACCCAGGTTTAAGGTATTCTTCCTTCAGCTAAAACATGCATGTGGAACCTAGAGTATGATCAACCATGTGATCGGGAGACGTGTTCAAATATGTCTCAGTTTTCGTACCCTGGTACTCGGGTGCAACATTCCAGAGGCTTTACTAACACTCTCCCGACTTGGAGAGTCAGTCCCTTTAACCTCCTGTTTGGCCCAGTTTGCAATTTCTGCGGAAGATGAACAGGAATAGCGAGAACCAATGAGAGACTAGCTGGAGGTGTCTGGACGGGCAAATTTAACTCTCATTTCCCACCAGGAAGAGGAAATAACCAAAGGCTCAGCGTGCCGTGCCGGAACCAGATTAGGGCCTGAAGCCATCCTGCGGTGTTGCGGCCAGCTCACAAGAAAACGAGTTGAAGAAAGGAGCTCATGGGCACTGTAATTCACAAACTTGCAGAGTTATAAATGACAACTATCGTCCAAAAATATACTGAAGTAAGGCTGCCAAGAGGACTTGAAAGCGGGGCAGAATTGCAGGAAACCGATTTCAGGAGGTAGACTGGAATTGCATTGAAAGCATAGGAAAAGAGGCAGAACGTCCACAATGATGCACTTGGCCAAAAAGGGCGTATGCGTTTTTTCCTGAATATATTCAGGAAAAAACGCATACGCCCTTTTTGGCCAACCAAGCAAGCTTGCAAAGGAAATCTGCACTACAATAAAGTCTCACTTCCCCCCGGTCAAAAGGGTCATCTGAAAAAAGTGTAAAATCCAGAAAGGCAGGACAGGCCATGGAGAACTGGGAGCCTTGTTATGCTGATGGGCGGGATGTAAACTGCCAACAGACACTCGGGAGAAGTGTATGGTGTTTCCTGAAACATCTAAAAAACAAAGCAACAGAGCCTAGGGCACTTCCACTTATGGTCCTATAGCTTAGGGAAATTAAAATCAAAAAGATACAGCCACCCCAATGTTTGGGACGCCTCTGTTTACAAGAACCTCGTTTACCGTACAAGTTCAATATCACAGAAAGTGAAAAATGGATAAAGAACTTGTGGTACTTACGTACAATGCAGTATCACTCAGCAGTGAAATCTATGTCATCAGGCCCGTAGCAGCACAATGAGTGGATTCAGGTACGATGATTCTAACTGAAATAAGTCACACAGAAAAAGAAACATCATAAGATATCAGTAATACACGGAATGTAAACTTGGCTACACAGGAACTGAATTACAGAACAGAACAGGGTCTCAAATTTAGAAAACCAACTTATGCTTGTTTAAGGGTAAAGGTGAGTTGGGGTGCTGCATAAAACCAGAGATTGAAATGAGCACAGATAAAGTTCCTTAAGCCAAATATGGAATAGACAAGAGCTACTCCTTGCTCAACGAAATGGACTCAACACCGCATATTAAACGCCTAAGAATGTACCTGACTCTTAAGTATCTTAAAACCTATGGATTGCTATGTCTCCGAAAGAGAATCAAGCATGTGTACAGGGACATAAACGCAGCAGTGATAGGATTGGAGAGGTTCGGTGAGCAAATGAAGACCCTTTGAAGTCATATTGCATGGTACCCATTCCACGGGTTTCAACTACCCAGGTTTAAGGTATTCTTCCTTCAGCTAAAACATGCATGTGGAACCTAGAGTATGATCAACCATGTGATCGGGAGACGTGTTCAAATATGTCTCAGTTTTCGTACCCTGGTACTCGGGTGCAACATTCCAGACGCTTTACTAACACTCTCCCGACTTGGAGAGTCAGTCCCTTTAACCTCCTGTTTGGCCCAGTTTGCAATTTCTGCGGAAGATGAACAGGAATAGCGAGAACCAATGAGAGACTAGCTGGAGGGGTCTGGACGGGCAAATTTAACTCTCATTTCCCACCAGGAAGAGGAAATAACCAAAGGCTCAGCGTGCCGTGCCGGAACCAGATTAGGGCCTGAAGCCATCCTGCGGTGTTGCGGCCAGCTCACAAGAAAACGAGTTGAAGAAAGGAGCTCAGGGGCACTGTAATTCACAAACCTGCAGAGTTATAAATGACAACTATCGTCCAAAAATATACTGAAGTAAGGCTGCCAAGAGGACTTGAAAGCGGGGCAGAATTGCAGGAAACCGATTTCAGGAGGTAGACTGGAATTGCATTGAAAGCATAGGAAAAGAGGCAGAACGTCCACAATGATGCACTTGGCCAAAAAGGGCGTATGCGTTTTTTCCTGAATATATTCAGGAAAAAACGCATACGCCCTTTTTGGCCAACCAAGCAAGCTTGCAAAGGAAATCTGCACTACAATGAAGTCTCACTTCCCCCCGGTCAAAAGGGCCATCTGAAAAAAGTGTAAAATCCAGAAAGGCAGGACAGGCCATGGAGAACTGGGAGCCTTGTTATGCTGATGGGCGGGATGTAAACTGCCAACAGACACTCGGGAGAAGTGTATGGTGTTTCCTGAAACATCTAAAAAACAAAGCAACAGAGCCTAGGGCACTTCCACTTATGGTCCTATAGCTTAGGGAAATTAAAATCAAAAAGACACAGCCACCCCAAAGTTTGGGACGCCTCTGTTTACAAGAACCTCGTTTACCGTACAAGTTCAATATCACAGAAAGTGAAAAATGGATAAAGAACTTGTGGTACTTACGTACAATGCAGTATCACTCAGCAGTGAAATCTATGTCATCAGGCCCGTAGCAGCACAATGAGTGGATTCAGGTACGATGATTCTAACTGAAATAAGTCACACAGAAAAAGAAACATCATAAGATATCAGTAATACACGGAATGTAAACTTGGCTACACAGGAACTGAATTACAGAACAGAACAGGGTCTCAAATTTAGAAAACCAACTTATGCTTGTTTAAGGGTAAAGGTGAGTTGGGGTGCTGCATAAAACCAGAGATTGAAATGAGCACAGATAAAGTTCCTTAAGCCAAATATGGAATAGACAAGAGCTACTCCTTGCTCAACGAAATGGACTCAACACCGCATATTAAATGCCTAAGAATGTACCTGACTCTTAAGTATCTTAAAACCTATGGATTGCTATGTCTCCGAAAGAGAATCAAGCATGTGTACAGGGACATAAACGCAGCAGTGATAGGATTGGAGAGGTTCGGTGAGCAAATGAAGACCCTTTGAAGTCATATTGCATGGTACCCATTCCACGGGTTTCAACTACCCAGGTTTAAGGTATTCTTCCTTCAGCTAAAACATGCATGTGGAACCTAGAGTATGATCAACCATGTGATCGGGAGACGTGTTCAAATATGTCTCAGTTTTCGTACCCTGGTACTCGGGTGCAACATTCCAGACGCTTTACTAACACTCTCCCGACTTGGAGAGTCAGTCCCTTTAACCTCCTGTTTGGCCCAGTTTGCAATTTCTGCGGAAGATGAACAGGAATAGCGAGAACCAATGAGAGACTAGCTGGAGGGGTCTGGACGGGCAAATTTAACTCTCATTTCCCACCAGGAAGAGGAAATAACCAAAGGCTCAGCGTGCCGTGCCGGAACCAGATTAGGGCCTGAAGCCATCCTGCGGTGTTGCGGCCAGCTCACAAGAAAACGAGTTGAAGAAAGGAGCTCAGGGGCACTGTAATTCACAAACCTGCAGAGTTATAAATGACAACTATCGTCCAAAAATATACTGAAGTAAGGCTGCCAAGAGGACTTGAAAGCGGGGCAGAATTGCAGGAAACCGATTTCAGGAGGTAGACTGGAATTGCATTGAAAGCATAGGAAAAGAGGCAGAACGTCCACAATGATGCACTTGGCCAAAAAGGGCGTATGCGTTTTTTCCTGAATATATTCAGGAAAAAACGCATACGCCCTTTTTGGCCAACCAAGCAAGCTTGCAAAGGAAATCTGCACTACAATGAAGTCTCACTTCCCCCCGGTCAAAAGGGCCATCTGAAAAAAGTGTAAAATCCAGAAAGGCAGGACAGGCCATGGAGAACTGGGAGCCTTGTTATGCTGATGGGCGGGATGTACATTGCCAACAGACACTCGGGAGAAGTGTATGGTGTTTCCTGAAACATCTAAAAAACAAAGCAACAGAGCCTAGGGCACTTCCACTTATGGTCCTATAGCTTAGGGAAATTAAAATCAAAAAGATACAGCCACCCCAATGTTTGGGACGCCTCTGTTTACAAGAACCTCGTTTACCGTACAAGTTCAATATCACAGAAAGTGAAAAATGGATAAAGAACTTGTGGTACTTACGTACAATGCAGTATCACTCAGCAGTGAAATCTATGTCATCAGGCCCGTAGCAGCACAATGAGTGGATTCAGGTACGATGATTCTAACTGAAATAAGTCACACAGAAAAAGAAACATCATAAGATATCAGTAATACACGGAATGTAAACTTGGCTACACAGGAACTGAATTACAGAACAGAACAGGGTCTCAAATTTAGAAAACCAACTTATGCTTGTTTAAGGGGAAAGGTGAGTTGGGGTGCTGCATAAAACCAGAGATTGAAATGAGCACAGATAAAGTTCCTTAAGCCAAATATGGAATAGACAAGAGCTACTCCTTGCTCAACGAAATGGACTCAACACCGCATATTAAACGCCTAAGAATGTACCTGACTCTTAAGTATCTTAAAACCTATGGATTGCTATGTCTCCGAAAGAGAATCAAGCATGTGTACAGGGACATAAACGCAGCAGTGATAGGATTGGAGAGGTTCGGTGAGCAAATGAAGACCCTTTGAAGTCATATTGCATGGTACCCATTCCACGGGTTTCAACTACCCAGGTTTAAGGTATTCTTCCTTCAGCTAAAACATGCATGTGGAACCTAGAGTATGATCAACCATGTGATCGGGAGACGTGTTCAAATATGTCTCAGTTTTCGTACCCTGGTACTCGGGTGCAACATTCCAGACGCTTTACTAACACTCTCCCGACTTGGAGAGTCAGTCCCTTTAACCTCCTGTTTGGCCCAGTTTGCAATTTCTGCGGAAGATGAACAGGAATAGCGAGAACCAATGAGAGACTAGCTGGAGGTGTCTGGACGGGCAAATTTAACTCTCATTTCCCACCAGGAAGAGGAAATAACCAAAGGCTCAGCGTGCCGTGCCGGAACCAGATTAGGGCCTGAAGCCATCCTGCGGTGTTGCGGCCAGCTCACAAGAAAACGAGTTGAAGAAAGGAGCTCAGGGGCACTGTAATTCACAAACCTGCAGAGTTATAAATGACAACTATCGTCCAAAAATATACTGAAGTAAGGCTGCCAAGAGGACTTGAAAGCGGGGCAGAATTGCAGGAAACCGATTTCAGGAGGTAGACTGGAATTGCATTGAAAGCATAGGAAAAGAGGCAGAACGTCCACAATGATGCACTTGGCCAAAAAGGGCGTATGCGTTTTTTCCTGAATATATTCAGGAAAAAACGCATACGCCCTTTTTGGCCAACCAAGCAAGCTTGCAAAGGAAATCTGCACTACAATGAAGTCTCACTTCCCCCGGTCAAAAGGGCCATCTGAAAAAAGTGTAAAATCCAGCAAGGCAGGACAGGCCATGGAGAACTGGGAGCCTTGTTATGCTGATGGGCGGGATGTAAACTGCCAACAGACACTCGGGAGAAGTGTATGGTGTTTCCTGAAACATCTAAAAAACAAAGCAACAGAGCCTAGGGCACTTCCACTTATGGTCCTATAGCTTAGGGAAATTAAAATCAAAAAGACACAGCCACCCCAAAGTTTGGGACGCCTCTGTTTACAAGAACCTCGTTTACCGTACAAGTTCAATATCACAGAAAGTGAAAAATGGATAAAGAACTTGTGGTACTTACGTACAATGCAGTATCACTCAGCAGTGAAATCTATGTCATCAGGCCCGTAGCAGCACAATGAGTGGATTCAGGTACGATGATTCTAACTGAAATAAGTCACACAGAAAAAGAAACATCATAAGATATCAGTAATACACGGAATGTAAACTTGGCTACACAGGAACTGAATTACAGAACAGAACAGGGTCTCAAATTTAGAAAACCAACTTATGCTTGTTTAAGGGTAAAGGTGAGTTGGGGTGCTGCATAAAACCAGAGATTGAAATGAGCACAGATAAAGTTCCTTAAGCCAAATATGGAATAGACAAGAGCTACTCCTTGCTCAACGAAATGGACTCAACACCGCATATTAAACGCCTAAGAATGTACCTGACTCTTAAGTATCTTAAAACCTATGGATTGCTATGTCTCCGAAAGAGAATCAAGCATGTGTACAGGGACATAAACGCAGCAGTGATAGGATTGGAGAGGTTCGGTGAGCAAATGAAGACCCTTTGAAGTCATATTGCATGGTACCCATTCCACGGGTTTCAACTACCCAGGTTTAAGGTATTCTTCCTTCAGCTAAAACATGCATGTGGAACCTAGAGTATGATCAACCATGTGATCGGGAGACGTGTTCAAATATGTCTCAGTTTTCGTACCCTGGTACTCGGGTGCAACATTCCAGACGCTTTACTAACACTCTCCCGACTTGGAGAGTCAGTCCCTTTAACCTCCTGTTTGGCCCAGTTTGCAATTTCTGCGGAAGATGAACAGGAATAGCGAGAACCAATGAGAGACTAGCTGGAGGTGTCTGGACGGGCAAATTTAACTCTCATTTCCCACCAGGAAGAGGAAATAACCAAAGGCTCAGCGTGCCGTGCCGGAACCAGATTAGGGCCTGAAGCCATCCTGCGGTGTTGCGGCCAGCTCACAAGAAAACGAGTTGAAGAAAGGAGCTCAGGGGCACTGTAATTCACAAACCTGCAGAGTTATAAATGACAACTATCGTCCAAAAATATACTGAAGTAAGGCTGCCAAGAGGACTTGAAAGCGGGGCAGAATTGCAGGAAACCGATTTCAGGAGGTAGACTGGAATTGCATTGAAAGCATAGGAAAAGAGGCAGAACGTCCACAATGATGCACTTGGCCAAAAAGGGCGTATGCGTTTTTTCCTGAATATATTCAGGAAAAAACGCATACGCCCTTTTTGGCCAACCAAGCAAGCTTGCAAAGGAAATCTGCACTACAATGAAGTCTCACTTCCCCCCGGTCAAAAGGGCCATCTGAAAAAAGTGTAAAATCCAGAAAGGCAGGACAGGCCATGGAGAACTGGGAGCCTTGTTATGCTGATGGGCGGGATGTACATTGCCAACAGACACTCGGGAGAAGTGTATGGTGTTTCCTGAAACATCTAAAAAACAAAGCAACAGAGCCTAGGGCACTTCCACTTATGGTCCTATAGCTTAGGGAAATTAAAATCAAAAAGATACAGCCACCCCAATGTTTGGGACGCCTCTGTTTACAAGAACCTCGTTTACCGTACAAGTTCAATATCACAGAAAGTGAAAAATGGATAAAGAACTTGTGGTACTTACGTACAATGCAGTATCACTCAGCAGTGAAATCTATGTCATCAGGCCCGTAGCAGCACAATGAGTGGATTCAGGTACGATGATTCTAACTGAAATAAGTCACACAGAAAAAGAAACATCATAAGATATCAGTAATACACGGAATGTAAACTTGGCTACACAGGAACTGAATTACAGAACAGAACAGGGTCTCAAATTTAGAAAACCAACTTATGCTTGTTTAAGGGGAAAGGTGAGTTGGGGTGCTGCATAAAACCAGAGATTGAAATGAGCACAGATAAAGTTCCTTAAGCCAAATATGGAATAGACAAGAGCTACTCCTTGCTCAACGAAATGGACTCAACACCGCATATTAAACGCCTAAGAATGTACCTGACTCTTAAGTATCTTAAAACCTATGGATTGCTATGTCTCCGAAAGAGAATCAAGCATGTGTACAGGGACATAAACGCAGCAGTGATAGGATTGGAGAGGTTCGGTGAGCAAATGAAGACCCTTTGAAGTCATATTGCATGGTACCCATTCCACGGGTTTCAACTACCCAGGTTTAAGGTATTCTTCCTTCAGCTAAAACATGCATGTGGAACCTAGAGTATGATCAACCATGTGATCGGGAGACGTGTTCAAATATGTCTCAGTTTTCGTACCCTGGTACTCGGGTGCAACATTCCAGACGCTTTACTAACACTCTCCCGACTTGGAGAGTCAGTCCCTTTAACCTCCTGTTTGGCCCAGTTTGCAATTTCTGCGGAAGATGAACAGGAATAGCGAGAACCAATGAGAGACTAGCTGGAGGTGTCTGGACGGGCAAATTTAACTCTCATTTCCCACCAGGAAGAGGAAATAACCAAAGGCTCAGCGTGCCGTGCCGGAACCAGATTAGGGCCTGAAGCCATCCTGCGGTGTTGCGGCCAGCTCACAAGAAAACGAGTTGAAGAAAGGAGCTCAGGGGCACTGTAATTCAGAAACCTGCAGAGTTATAAATGACAACTATCGTCCAAAAATATACTGAAGTAAGGCTGCCAAGAGGACTTGAAAGCGGGGCAGAATTGCAGGAAACCGATTTCAGGAGGTAGACTGGAATTGCATTGAAAGCATAGGAAAAGAGGCAGAACGTCCACAATGATGCACTTGGCCAAAAAGGGCGTATGCGTTTTTTCCTGAATATATTCAGGAAAAAACGCATACGCCCTTTTTGGCCAACCAAGCAAGCTTGCAAAGGAAATCTGCACTACAATAAAGTCTCACTTCCCCCCGGTCAAAAGGGTCATGTGAAAAAAGTGTAAAATCCAGAAAGGCAGGACAGGCCATGGAGAACTGGGAGCCTTGTTATGCTGATGGGCGGGATGTAAATTGCCAACAGACACTCGGGAGAAGTGTATGGTGTTTCCTGAAACATCTAAAAAACAAAGCAACAGAGCCTAGGGCACTTCCACTTATGGTCCTATAGCTTAGGGAAATTAAAATCAAAAAGATACAGCCACCCCAATGTTTGGGACGCCTCTGTTTACAAGAACCTCGTTTACCGTACAAGTTCAATATCACAGAAAGTGAAAAATGGATAAAGAACTTGTGGTACTTACGTACAATGCAGTATCACTCAGCAGTGAAATCTATGTCATCAGGCCCGTAGCAGCACAATGAGTGGATTCAGGTACGATGATTCTAACTGAAATAAGTCACACAGAAAAAGAAACATCATAAGATATCAGTAATACACGGAATGTAAACTTGGCTACACAGGAACTGAATTACAGAACAGAACAGGGTCTCAAATTTAGAAAACCAACTTATGCTTGTTTAAGGGTAAAGGTGAGTTGGGGTGCTGCATAAAACCAGAGATTGAAATGAGCACAGATAAAGTTCCTTAAGCCAAATATGGAATAGACAAGAGCTACTCCTTGCTCAACGAAATGGACTCAACACCGCATATTAAACGCCTAAGAATGTACCTGACTCTTAAGTATCTTAAAACCTATGGATTGCTATGTCTCCGAAAGAGAATCAAGCATGTGTACAGGGACATAAACGCAGCAGTGATAGGATTGGAGAGGTTCGGTGAGCAAATGAAGACCCTTTGAAGTCATATTGCATGGTACCCATTCCACGGGTTTCAACTACCCAGGTTTAAGGTATTCTTCCTTCAGCTAAAACATGCATGTGGAACCTAGAGTATGATCAACCATGTGATCGGGAGACGTGTTCAAATATGTCTCAGTTTTCGTACCCTGGTACTCGGGTGCAACATTCCAGACGCTTTACTAACACTCTCCCGACTTGGAGAGTCAGTCCCTTTAACCTCCTGTTTGGCCCAGTTTGCAATTTCTGCGGAAGATGAACAGGAATAGCGAGAACCAATGAGAGACTAGCTGGAGGTGTCTGGACGGGCAAATTTAACTCTCATTTCCCACCAGGAAGAGGAAATAACCAAAGGCTCAGCGTGCCGTGCCGGAACCAGATTAGGGCCTGAAGCCATCCTGCGGTGTTGCGGCCAGCTCACAAGAAAACGAGTTGAAGAAAGGAGCTCAGGGGCACTGTAATTCACAAACCTGCAGAGTTATAAATGACAACTATCGTCCAAAAATATACTGAAGTAAGGCTGCCAAGAGGACTTGAAAGCGGGGCAGAATTGCAGGAAACCGATTTCAGGAGGTAGACTGGAATTGCATTGAAAGCATAGGAAAAGAGGCAGAACGTCCACAATGATGCACTTGGCCAAAAAGGGCGTATGCGTTTTTTCCTGAATATATTCAGGAAAAAACGCATACGCCCTTTTTGGCCAACCAAGCAAGCTTGCAAAGGAAATCTGCACTACAATGAAGTCTCACTTCCCCCCGGTCAAAAGGGCCATCTGAAAAAAGTGTAAAATCCAGAAAGGCAGGACAGGCCATGGAGAACTGGGAGCCTTGTTATGCTGATGGGCGGGATGTACATTGCCAACAGACACTCGGGAGAAGTGTATGGTGTTTCCTGAAACATCTAAAAAACAAAGCAACAGAGCCTAGGGCACTTCCACTTATGGTCCTATAGCTTAGGGAAATTAAAATCAAAAAGATACAGCCACCCCAATGTTTGGGACGCCTCTGTTTACAAGAACCTCGTTTACCGTACAAGTTCAATATCACAGAAAGTGAAAAATGGATAAAGAACTTGTGGTACTTACGTACAATGCAGTATCACTCAGCAGTGAAATCTATGTCATCAGGCCCGTAGCAGCACAATGAGTGGATTCAGGTACGATGATTCTAACTGAAATAAGTCACACAGAAAAAGAAACATCATAAGATATCAGTAATACACGGAATGTAAACTTGGCTACACAGGAACTGAATTACAGAACAGAACAGGGTCTCAAATTTAGAAAACCAACTTATGCTTGTTTAAGGGGAAAGGTGAGTTGGGGTGCTGCATAAAACCAGAGATTGAAATGAGCACAGATAAAGTTCCTTAAGCCAAATATGGAATAGACAAGAGCTACTCCTTGCTCAACGAAATGGACTCAACACCGCATATTAAACGCCTAAGAATGTACCTGACTCTTAAGTATCTTAAAACCTATGGATTGCTATGTCTCCGAAAGAGAATCAAGCATGTGTACAGGGACATAAACGCAGCAGTGATAGGATTGGAGAGGTTCGGTGAGCAAATGAAGACCCTTTGAAGTCATATTGCATGGTACCCATTCCACGGGTTTCAACTACCCAGGTTTAAGGTATTCTTCCTTCAGCTAAAACATGCATGTGGAACCTAGAGTATGATCAACCATGTGATCGGGAGACGTGTTCAAACATGTCTCAGTTTTCGTACCCTGGTACTCGGGTGCAACATTCCAGACGCTTTACTAACACTCTCCCGACTTGGAGAGTCAGTCCCTTTAACCTCCTGTTTGGCCCAGTTTGCAATTTCTGCGGAAGATGAACAGGAATAGCGAGAACCAATGAGAGACTAGCTGGAGGTGTCTGGACGGGCAAATTTAACTCTCATTTCCCACCAGGAAGAGGAAATAACCAAAGGCTCAGCGTGCCGTGCCGGAACCAGATTAGGGCCTGAAGCCATCCTGCGGTGTTGCGGCCAGCTCACAAGAAAACGAGTTGAAGAAAGGAGCTCAGGGGCACTGTAATTCACAAACCTGCAGAGTTATAAATGACAACTATCGTCCAAAAATATACTGAAGTAAGGCTGCCAAGAGGACTTGAAAGCGGGGCAGAATTGCAGGAAACCGATTTCAGGAGGTAGACTGGAATTGCATTGAAAGCATAGGAAAAGAGGCAGAACGTCCACAATGATGCACTTGGCCAAAAAGGGCGTATGCGTTTTTTCCTGAATATATTCAGGAAAAAACGCATACGCCCTTTTTGGCCAACCAAGCAAGCTTGCAAAGGAAATCTGCACTACAATGAAGTCTCACTTCCCCCGGTCAAAAGGGCCATCTGAAAAAAGTGTAAAATCCAGCAAGGCAGGACAGGCCATGGAGAACTGGGAGCCTTGTTATGCTGATGGGCGGGATGTAAACTGCCAACAGACACTCGGGAGAAGTGTATGGTGTTTCCTGAAACATCTAAAAAACAAAGCAACAGAGCCTAGGGCACTTCCACTTATGGTCCTATAGCTTAGGGAAATTAAAATCAAAAAGACACAGCCACCCCAAAGTTTGGGACGCCTCTGTTTACAAGAACCTCGTTTACCGTACAAGTTCAATATCACAGAAAGTGAAAAATGGATAAAGAACTTGTGGTACTTACGTACAATGCAGTATCACTCAGCAGTGAAATCTATGTCATCAGGCCCGTAGCAGCACAATGAGTGGATTCAGGTACGATGATTCTAACTGAAATAAGTCACACAGAAAAAGAAACATCATAAGATATCAGTAATACACGGAATGTAAACTTGGCTACACAGGAACGGAATTACAGAACAGAACAGGGTCTCAAATTTAGAAAACCAACTTATGCTTGTTTAAGGGGAAAGGTGAGTTGGGGTGCTGCATAAAACCAGAGATTGAAATGAGCACAGATAAAGTTCCTTAAGCCAAATATGGAATAGACAAGAGCTACTCCTTGCTCAACGAAATGGACTCAACACCGCATATTAAACGCCTAAGAATGTACCTGACTCTTAAGTATCTTAAAACCTATGGATTGCTATGTCTCCGAAAGAGAATCAAGCATGTGTACAGGGACATAAACGCAGCAGTGATAGGATTGGAGAGGTTCGGTGAGCAAATGAAGACCCTTTGAAGTCATATTGCATGGTACCCATTCCACGGGTTTCAACTACCCAGGTTTAAGGTATTCTTCCTTCAGCTAAAACATGCATGTGGAACCTAGAGTATGATCAACCATGTGATCGGGAGACGTGTTCAAATATGTCTCAGTTTTCGTACCCTGGTACTCGGGTGCAACATTCCAGACGCTTTACTAACACTCTCCCGACTTGGAGAGTCAGTCCCTTTAACCTCCTGTTTGGCCCAGTTTGCAATTTCTGCGGAAGATGAACAGGAATAGCGAGAACCAATGAGAGACTAGCTGGAGGGGTCTGGACGGGCAAATTTAACTCTCATTTCCCACCAGGAAGAGGAAATAACCAAAGGCTCAGCGTGCCGTGCCGGAACCAGATTAGGGCCTGAAGCCATCCTGCGGTGTTGCGGCCAGCTCACAAGAAAACGAGTTGAAGAAAGGAGCTCAGGGGCACTGTAATTCACAAACCTGCAGAGTTATAAATGACAACTATCGTCCAAAAATATACTGAAGTAAGGCTGCCAAGAGGACTTGAAAGCGGGGCAGAATTGCAGGAAACCGATTTCAGGAGGTAGACTGGAATTGCATTGAAAGCATAGGAAAAGAGGCAGAACGTCCACAATGATGCACTTGGCCAAAAAGGGCGTATGCGTTTTTTCCTGAATATATTCAGGAAAAAACGCATACGCCCTTTTTGGCCAACCAAGCAAGCTTGCAAAGGAAATCTGCACTACAATGAAGTCTCACTTCCCCCCGGTCAAAAGGGCCAACTGAAAAAAGTGTAAAATCCAGAAAGGCAGGACAGGCCATGGAGAACTGGGAGCCTTGTTATGCTGATGGGCGGGATGTAAACTGCCAACAGACACTCGGGAGAAGTGTATGGTGTTTCCTGAAACATCTAAAAAACAAAGCAACAGAGCCTAGGGCACTTCCACTTATGGTCCTATAGCTTAGGGAAATTAAAATCAAAAAGACACAGCCACCCCAAAGTTTGGGACGCCTCTGTTTACAAGAACCTCGTTTACCGTACAAGTTCAATATCACAGAAAGTGAAAAATGGATAAAGAACTTGTGGTACTTACGTACAATGCAGTATCACTCAGCAGTGAAATCTATGTCATCAGGCCCGTAGCAGCACAATGAGTGGATTCAGGTACGATGATTCTAACTGAAATAAGTCACACAGAAAAAGAAACATCATAAGATATCAGTAATACACGGAATGTAAACTTGGCTACACAGGAACTGAATTACAGAACAGAACAGGGTCTCAAATTTAGAAAACCAACTTATGCTTGTTTAAGGGTAAAGGTGAGTTGGGGTGCTGCATAAAACCAGAGATTGAAATGAGCACAGATAAAGTTCCTTAAGCCAAATATGGAATAGACAAGAGCTACTCCTTGCTCAACGAAATGGACTCAACACCCCATATTAAACGCCTAAGAATGTACCTGACTCTTAAGTATCTTAAAACCTATGGATTGCTATGTCTCCGAAAGAGAATCAAGCATGTGTACAGGGACATAAACGCAGCAGTGATAGGATTGGAGAGGTTCGGTGAGCAAATGAAGACCCTTTGAAGTCATATTGCATGGTACCCATTCCACGGGTTTCAACTACCCAGGTTTAAGGTATTCTTCCTTCAGCTAAAACATGCATGTGGAACCTAGAGTATGATCAACCATGTGATCGGGAGACGTGTTCAAATATGTCTCAGTTTTCGTACCCTGGTACTCGGGTGCAACATTCCAGACGCTTTACTAACACTCTCCCGACTTGGAGAGTCAGTCCCTTTAACCTCCTGTTTGGCCCAGTTTGCAATTTCTGCGGAAGATGAACAGGAATAGCGAGAACCAATGAGAGACTAGCTGGAGGTGTCTGGACGGGCAAATTTAACTCTCATTTCCCACCAGGAAGAGGAAATAACCAAAGGCTCAGCGTGCCGTGCCGGAACCAGATTAGGGCCTGAAGCCATCCTGCGGTGTTGCGGCCAGCTCACAAGAAAACGAGTTGAAGAAAGGAGCTCAGGGGCACTGTAATTCACAAACCTGCAGAGTTATAAATGACAACTATCGTCCAAAAATATACTGAAGTAAGGCTGCCAAGAGGACTTGAAAGCGGGGCAGAATTGCAGGAAACCGATTTCAGGAGGTAGACTGGAATTGCATTGAAAGCATAGGAAAAGAGGCAGAACGTCCACAATGATGCACTTGGCCAAAAAGGGCGTATGCGTTTTTTCCTGAATATATTCAGGAAAAAACGCATACGCCCTTTTTGGCCAACCAAGCAAGCTTGCAAAGGAAATCTGCACTACAATGAAGTCTCACTTCCCCCCGGTCAAAAGGGCCATCTGAAAAAAGTGTAAAATCCAGAAAGGCAGGACAGGCCATGGAGAACTGGGAGCCTTGTTATGCTGATGGGCGGGATGTAAACTGCCAACAGACACTCGGGAGAAGTGTATGGTGTTTCCTGAAACATCTAAAAAACAAAGCAACAGAGCCTAGGGCACTTCCACTTATGGTCCTATAGCTTAGGGAAATTAAATCAAAAAGATACAGCCACCCCAATGTTTGGGACGCCTCTGTTTACAAGAACCTCGTTTACCGTACAAGTTCAATATCACAGAAAGTGAAAAATGGATAAAGAACATGTGGTACTTACGTACAATGCAGTATCACTCAGCAGTGAAATCTATGTCATCAGGCCCGTAGCAGCACAATGAGTGGATTCAGGTACGATGATTCTAACTGAAATAAGTCACACAGAAAAAGAAACATCATAAGATATCAGTAATACACGGAATGTAAACTTGGCTACACAGGAACTGAATTACAGAACAGAACAGGGTCTCAAATTTAGAAAACCAACTTATGCTTGTTTAAGGGTAAAGGTGAGTTGGGGTGCTGCATAAAACCAGAGATTGAAATGAGCACAGATAAAGTTCCTTAAGCCAAATATGGAATAGACAAGAGCTACTCCTTGCTCAACGAAATGGACTCAACACCGCATATTAAACGCCTAAGAATGTACCTGACTCTTAAGTATCTTAAAACCTATGGATTGCTATGTCTCCGAAAGAGAATCAAGCATGTGTACAGGGACATAAACGCAGCAGTGATAGGATTGGAGAGGTTCGGTGAGCAAATGAAGACCCTTTGAAGTCATATTGCATGGTACCCATTCCACGGGTTTCAACTACCCAGGTTTAAGGTATTCTTCCTTCAGCTAAAACATGCATGTGGAACCTAGAGTATGATCAACCATGTGATCGGGAGACGTGTTCAAATATGTCTCAGTTTTCGTACCCTGGTACTCGGGTGCAACATTCCAGACGCTTTACTAACACTCTCCCGACTTGGAGAGTCAGTCCCTTTAACCTCCTGTTTGGCCCAGTTTGCAATTTCTGCGGAAGATGAACAGGAATAGCGAGAACCAATGAGAGACTAGCTGGAGGTGTCTGGACGGGCAAATTTAACTCTCATTTCCCACCAGGAAGAGGAAATAACCAAAGGCTCAGCGTGCCGTGCCGGAACCAGATTAGGGCCTGAAGCCATCCTGCGGTGTTGCGGCCAGCTCACAAGAAAACGAGTTGAAGAAAGGAGCTCAGGGGCACTGTAATTCACAAACCTGCAGAGTTATAAATGACAACTATCGTCCAAAAATATACTGAAGTAAGGCTGCCAAGAGGACTTGAAAGCGGGGCAGAATTGCAGGAAACCGATTTCAGGAGGTAGACTGGAATTGCATTGAAAGCATAGGAAAAGAGGCAGAACGTCCACAATGATGCACTTGGCCAAAAAGGGCGTATGCGTTTTTTCCTGAATATATTCAGGAAAAAACGCATACGCCCTTTTTGGCCAACCAAGCAAGCTTGCAAAGGAAATCTGCACTACAATGAAGTCTCACTTCCCCCCCCTCCGGTCAAAAGGGCCATCTGAAAAAAGTGTAAAATCCAGAAAGGCAGGACAGGCCATGGAGAACTGGGAGCCTTGTTATGCTGATGGGCGGGATGTACATTGCCAACAGACACTCGGGAGAAGTGTATGGTGTTTCCTGAAACATCTAAAAAACAAAGCAACAGAGCCTAGGGCACTTCCACTTATGGTCCTATAGCTTAGGGAAATTAAAATCAAAAAGATACAGCCACCCCAATGTTTGGGACGCCTCTGTTTACAAGAACCTCGTTTACCGTACAAGTTCAATATCACAGAAAGTGAAAAATGGATAAAGAACTTGTGGTACTTACGTACAATGCAGTATCACTCAGCAGTGAAATCTATGTCATCAGGCCCGTAGCAGCACAATGAGTGGATTCAGGTACGATGATTCTAACTGAAATAAGTCACACAGAAAAAGAAACATCATAAGATATCAGTAATACACGGAATGTAAACTTGGCTACACAGGAACTGAATTACAGAACAGAACAGGGTCTCAAATTTAGAAAACCAACTTATGCTTGTTTAAGGGGAAAGGTGAGTTGGGGTGCTGCATAAAACCAGAGATTGAAATGAGCACAGATAAAGTTCCTTAAGCCAAATATGGAATAGACAAGAGCTACTCCTTGCTCAACGAAATGGACTCAACACCGCATATTAAACGCCTAAGAATGTACCTGACTCTTAAGTATCTTAAAACCTATGGATTGCTATGTCTCCGAAAGAGAATCAAGCATGTGTACAGGGACATAAACGCAGCAGTGATAGGATTGGAGAGGTTCGGTGAGCAAATGAAGACCCTTTGAAGTCATATTGCATGGTACCCATTCCACGGGTTTCAACTACCCAGGTTTAAGGTATTCTTCCTTCAGCTAAAACATGCATGTGGAACCTAGAGTATGATCAACCATGTGATCGGGAGACGTGTTCAAATATGTCTCAGTTTTCGTACCCTGGTACTCGGGTGCAACATTCCAGACGCTTTACTAACACTCTCCCGACTTGGAGAGTCAGTCCCTTTAACCTCCTGTTTGGCCCAGTTTGCAATTTCTGCGGAAGATGAACAGGAATAGCGAGAACCAATGAGAGACTAGCTGGAGGTGTCTGGACGGGCAAATTTAACTCTCATTTCCCACCAGGAAGAGGAAATAACCAAAGGCTCAGCGTGCCGTGCCGGAACCAGATTAGGGCCTGAAGCCATCCTGCGGTGTTGCGGCCAGCTCACAAGAAAACGAGTTGAAGAAAGGAGCTCATGGGCACTGTAATTCACAAACCTGCAGAGTTATAAATGACAACTATCGTCCAAAAATATACTGAAGTAAGGCTGCCAAGAGGACTTGAAAGCGGGGCAGAATTGCAGGAAACCGATTTCAGGAGGTAGACTGGAATTGCATTGAAAGCATAGGAAAAGAGGCAGAACGTCCACAATGATGCACTTGGCCAAAAAGGGCGTATGCGTTTTTTCCTGAATATATTCAGGAAAAAACGCATACGCCCTTTTTGGCCAACCAAGCAAGCTTGCAAAGGAAATCTGCACTACAATAAAGTCTCACTTCCCCCCGGTCAAAAGGGTCATCTGAAAAAAGTGTAAAATCCAGAAAGGCAGGACAGGCCATGGAGAACTGGGAGCCTTGTTATGCTGATGGGCGGGATGTAAATTGCCAACAGACACTCGGGAGAAGTGTATGGTGTTTCCTGAAACATCTAAAAAACAAAGCAACAGAGCCTAGGGCACTTCCACTTATGGTCCTATAGCTTAGGGAAATTAAAATCAAAAAGATACAGCCACCCCAATGTTTGGGACGCCTCTGTTTACAAGAACCTCGTTTACCGTACAAGTTCAATATCACAGAAAGTGAAAAATGGATAAAGAACTTGTGGTACTTACGTACAATGCAGTATCACTCAGCAGTGAAATCTATGTCATCAGGCCCGTAGCAGCACAATGAGTGGATTCAGGTACGATGATTCTAACTGAAATAAGTCACACAGAAAAAGAAACATCATAAGATATCAGTAATACACGGAATGTAAACTTGGCTACACAGGAACTGAATTACAGAACAGAACAGGGTCTCAAATTTAGAAAACCAACTTATGCTTGTTTAAGGGGAAAGGTGAGTTGGGGTGCTGCATAAAACCAGAGATTGAAATGAGCACAGATAAAGTTCCTTAAGCCAAATATGGAATAGACAAGAGCTACTCCTTGCTCAACGAAATGGACTCAACACCGCATATTAAACGCCTAAGAATGTACCTGACTCTTAAGTATCTTAAAACCTATGGATTGCTATGTCTCCGAAAGAGAATCAAGCATGTGTACAGGGACATAAACGCAGCAGTGATAGGATTGGAGAGGTTCGGTGAGCAAATGAAGACCCTTTGAAGTCATATTGCATGGTACCCATTCCACGGGTTTCAACTACCCAGGTTTAAGGTATTCTTCCTTCAGCTAAAACATGCATGTGGAACCTAGAGTATGATCAACCATGTGATCGGGAGACGTGTTCAAATATGTCTCAGTTTTCGTACCCTGGTACTCGGGTGCAACATTCCAGACGCTTTACTAACACTCTCCCGACTTGGAGAGTCAGTCCCTTTAACCTCCTGTTTGGCCCAGTTTGCAATTTCTGCGGAAGATGAACAGGAATAGCGAGAACCAATGAGAGACTAGCTGGAGGTGTCTGGACGGGCAAATTTAACTCTCATTTCCCACCAGGAAGAGGAAATAACCAAAGGCTCAGCGTGCCGTGCCGGAACCAGATTAGGGCCTGAAGCCGTCCTGCGGTGTTGCGGCCAGCTCACAAGAAAACGAGTTGAAGAAAGGAGCTCAGGGGCACTGTAATTCACAAACCTGCAGAGTTATAAATGACAACTATCGTCCAAAAATATACTGAAGTAAGGCTGCCAAGAGGACTTGAAAGCGGGGCAGAATTGCAGGAAACCGATTTCAGGAGGTAGACTGGAATTGCATTGAAAGCATAGGAAAAGAGGCAGAACGTCCACAATGATGCACTTGGCCAAAAAGGGCGTATGCGTTTTTTCCTGAATATATTCAGGAAAAAACGCATACGCCCTTTTTCGCCAACCAAGCAAGCTTGCAAAGGAAATCTGCACTACAATGAAGTCTCACTTCCCCCGGTCAAAAGGGCCATCTGAAAAAAGTGTAAAATCCAGCAAGGCAGGACAGGCCATGGAGAACTGGGAGCCTTGTTATGCTGATGGGCGGGATGTAAACTGCCAACAGACACTCGGGAGAAGTGTATGGTGTTTCCTGAAACATCTAAAAAACAAAGCAACAGAGCCTAGGGCACTTCCACTTATGGTCCTATAGCTTAGGGAAATTAAAATCAAAAAGACACAGCCACCCCAAAGTTTGGGACGCCTCTGTTTACAAGAACCTCGTTTACCGTACAAGTTCAATATCACAGAAAGTGAAAAATGGATAAAGAACTTGTGGTACTTACGTACAATGCAGTATCACTCAGCAGTGAAATCTATGTCATCAGGCCCGTAGCAGCACAATGAGTGGATTCAGGTACGATGATTCTAACTGAAATAAGTCACACAGAAAAAGAAACATCATAAGATATCAGTAATACACGGAATGTAAACTTGGCTACACAGGAACTGAATTACAGAACAGAACAGGGTCTCAAATTTAGAAAACCAACTTATGCTTGTTTAAGGGGAAAGGTGAGTTGGGGTGCTGCATAAAACCAGAGATTGAAATGAGCACAGATAAAGTTCCTTAAGCCAAATATGGAATAGACAAGAGCTACTCCTTGCTCAACGAAATGGACTCAACACCGCATATTAAACGCCTAAGAATGTACCTGACTCTTAAGTATCTTAAAACCTATGGATTGCTATGTCTCCGAAAGAGAATCAAGCATGTGTACAGGGACATAAACGCAGCAGTGATAGGATTGGAGAGGTTCGGTGAGCAAATGAAGACCCTTTGAAGTCATATTGCATGGTACCCATTCCACGGGTTTCAACTACCCAGGTTTAAGGTATTCTTCCTTCAGCTAAAACATGCATGTGGAACCTAGAGTATGATCAACCATGTGATCGGGAGACGTGTTCAAATATGTCTCAGTTTTCGTACCCTGGTACTCGGGTGCAACATTCCAGACGCTTTACTAACACTCTCCCGACTTGGAGAGTCAGTCCCTTTAACCTCCTGTTTGGCCCAGTTTGCAATTTCTGCGGAAGATGAACAGGAATAGCGAGAACCAATGAGAGACTAGCTGGAGGGGTCTGGACGGGCAAATTTAACTCTCATTTCCCACCAGGAAGAGGAAATAACCAAAGGCTCAGCGTGCCGTGCCGGAACCAGATTAGGGCCTGAAGCCATCCTGCGGTGTTGCGGCCAGCTCACAAGAAAACGAGTTGAAGAAAGGAGCTCAGGGGCACTGTAATTCACAAACCTGCAGAGTTATAAATGACAACTATCGTCCAAAAATATACTGAAGTAAGGCTGCCAAGAGGACTTGAAAGCGGGGCAGAATTGCAGGAAACCGATTTCAGGAGGTAGACTGGAATTGCATTGAAAGCATAGGAAAAGAGGCAGAACGTCCACAATGATGCACTTGGCCAAAAAGGGCGTATGCGTTTTTTCCTGAATATATTCAGGAAAAAACGCATACGCCCTTTTTGGCCAACCAAGCAAGCTTGCAAAGGAAATCTGCACTACAATGAAGTCTCACTTCCCCCCGGTCAAAAGGGCCATCTGAAAAAAGTGTAAAATCCAGAAAGGCAGGACAGGCCATGGAGAACTGGGAGCCTTGTTATGCTGATGGGCGGGATGTACATTGCCAACAGACACTCGGGAGAAGTGTATGGTGTTTCCTGAAACATCTAAAAAACAAAGCAACAGAGCCTAGGGCACTTCCACTTATGGTCCTATAGCTTAGGGAAATTAAAATCAAAAAGATACAGCCACCCCAATGTTTGGGACGCCTCTGTTTACAAGAACCTCGTTTACCGTACAAGTTCAATATCACAGAAAGTGAAAAATGGATAAAGAACTTGTGGTACTTACGTACAATGCAGTATCACTCAGCAGTGAAATCTATGTCATCAGGCCCGTAGCAGCACAATGAGTGGATTCAGGTACGATGATTCTAACTGAAATAAGTCACACAGAAAAAGAAACATCATAAGATATCAGTAATACACGGAATGTAAACTTGGCTACACAGGAACTGAATTACAGAACAGAACAGGGTCTCAAATTTAGAAAACCAACTTATGCTTGTTTAAGGGGAAAGGTGAGTTGGGGTGCTGCATAAAACCAGAGATTGAAATGAGCACAGATAAAGTTCCTTAAGCCAAATATGGAATAGACAAGAGCTACTCCTTGCTCAACGAAATGGACTCAACACCGCATATTAAACGCCTAAGAATGTACCTGACTCTTAAGTATCTTAAAACCTATGGATTGCTATGTCTCCGAAAGAGAATCAAGCATGTGTACAGGGACATAAACGCAGCAGTGATAGGATTGGAGAGGTTCGGTGAGCAAATGAAGACCCTTTGAAGTCATATTGCATGGTACCCATTCCACGGGTTTCAACTACCCAGGTTTAAGGTATTCTTCCTTCAGCTAAAACATGCATGTGGAACCTAGAGTATGATCAACCATGTGATCGGGAGACGTGTTCAAATATGTCTCAGTTTTCGTACCCTGGTACTCGGGTGCAACATTCCAGACGCTTTACTAACACTCTCCCGACTTGGAGAGTCAGTCCCTTTAACCTCCTGTTTGGCCCAGTTTGCAATTTCTGCGGAAGATGAACAGGAATAGCGAGAACCAATGAGAGACTAGCTGGAGGTGTCTGGACGGGCAAATTTAACTCTCATTTCCCACCAGGAAGAGGAAATAACCAAAGGCTCAGCGTGCCGTGCCGGAACCAGATTAGGGCCTGAAGCCATCCTGCGGTGTTGCGGCCAGCTCACAAGAAAACGAGTTGAAGAAAGGAGCTCATGGGCACTGTAATTCAGAAACCTGCAGAGTTATAAATGACAACTATCGTCCAAAAATATACTGAAGTAAGGCTGCCAAGAGGACTTGAAAGCGGGGCAGAATTGCAGGAAACCGATTTCAGGAGGTAGACTGGAATTGCATTGAAAGCATAGGAAAAGAGGCAGAACGTCCACAATGATGCACTTGGCCAAAAAGGGCGTATGCGTTTTTTCCTGAATATATTCAGGAAAAAACGCATACGCCCTTTTTGGCCAACCAAGCAAGCTTGCAAAGGAAATCTGCACTACAATAAAGTCTCACTTCCCCCCGGTCAAAAGGGTCATCTGAAAAAAGTGTAAAATCCAGAAAGGCAGGACAGGCCATGGAGAACTGGGAGCCTTGTTATGCTGATGGGCGGGATGTAAATTGCCAACAGACACTCGGGAGAAGTGTATGGTGTTTCCTGAAACATCTAAAAAACAAAGCAACAGAGCCTAGGGCACTTCCACTTATGGTCCTATAGCTTAGGGAAATTAAAATCAAAAAGACACAGCCACCCCAATGTTTGGGACGCCTCTGTTTACAAGAACCTCGTTTACCGTACAAGTTCAATATCACAGAAAGTGAAAAATGGATAAAGAACTTGTGGTACTTACGTACAGTGCAGTATCACTCAGCAGTGAAATCTATGTCATCAGGCCCGTAGCAGCACAATGAGTGGATTCAGGTACGATGATTCTAACTGAAATAAGTCACACAGAAAAAGAAACATCATAAGATATCAGTAATACACGGAATGTAAACTTGGCTACACAGGAACTGAATTACAGAACAGAACAGGGTCTCAAATTTAGAAAACCAACTTATGCTTGTTTAAGGGGAAAGGTGAGTTGGGGTGCTGCATAAAACCAGAGATTGAAATGAGCACAGATAAAGTTCCTTAAGCCAAATATGGAATAGACAAGAGCTACTCCTTGCTCAACGAAATGGACTCAACACCGCATATTAAACGCCTAAGAATGTACCTGACTCTTAAGTATCTTAAAACCTATGGATTGCTATGTCTCCGAAAGAGAATCAAGCATGTGTACAGGGACATAAACGCAGCAGTGATAGGATTGGAGAGGTTCGGTGAGCAAATGAAGACCCTTTGAAGTCATATTGCATGGTACCCATTCCACGGGTTTCAACTACCCAGGTTTAAGGTATTCTTCCTTCAGCTAAAACATGCATGTGGAACCTAGAGTATGATCAACCATGTGATCGGGAGACGTGTTCAAATATGTCTCAGTTTTCGTACCCTGGTACTCGGGTGCAACATTCCAGACGCTTTACTAACACTCTCCCGACTTGGAGAGTCAGTCCCTTTAACCTCCTGTTTGGCCCAGTTTGCAATTTCTGCGGAAGATGAACAGGAATAGCGAGAACCAATGAGAGACTAGCTGGAGGTGTCTGGACGGGCAAATTTAACTCTCATTTCCCACCAGGAAGAGGAAATAACCAAAGGCTCAGCGTGCCGTGCCGGAACCAGATTAGGGCCTGAAGCCATCCTGCGGTGTTGCGGCCAGCTCACAAGAAAACGAGTTGAAGAAAGGAGCTCAGGGGCACTGTAATTCACAAACCTGCAGAGTTATAAATGACAACTATCGTCCAAAAATATACTGAAGTAAGGCTGCCAAGAGGACTTGAAAACGGGGCAGAATTGCAGGAAACCGATTTCAGGAGGTAGACTGGAATTGCATTGAAAGCATAGGAAAAGAGGCAGAACGTCCACAATGATGCACTTGGCCAAAAAGGGCGTATGCGTTTTTTCCTGAATATATTCAGGAAAAAACGCATACGCCCTTTTTGGCCAACCAAGCAAGCTTGCAAAGGAAATCTGCACTACAATGAAGTCTCACTTCCCCCGGTCAAAAGGGCCATCTGAAAAAAGTGTAAAATCCAGCAAGGCAGGACAGGCCATGGAGAACTGGGAGCCTTGTTATGCTGATGGGCGGGATGTAAACTGCCAACAGACACTCGGGAGAAGTGTATGGTGTTTCCTGAAACATCTGAAAAACAAAGCAACAGAGCCTAGGGCACTTCCACTTATGGTCCTATAGCTTAGGGAAATTAAAATCAAAAAGACACAGCCACCCCAAAGTTTGGGACGCCTCTGTTTACAAGAACCTCGTTTACCGTACAAGTTCAATATCACAGAAAGTGAAAAATGGATAAAGAACTTGTGGTACTTACGTACAATGCAGTATCACTCAGCAGTGAAATCTATGTCATCAGGCCCGTAGCAGCACAATGAGTGGATTCAGGTACGATGATTCTAACTGAAATAAGTCACACAGAAAAAGAAACATCATAAGATATCAGTAATACACGGAATGTAAACTTGGCTACACAGGAACGGAATTACAGAACAGAACAGGGTCTCAAATTTAGAAAACCAACTTATGCTTGTTTAAGGGGAAAGGTGAGTTGGGGTGCTGCATAAAACCAGAGATTGAAATGAGCACAGATAAAGTTCCTTAAGCCAAATATGGAATAGACAAGAGCTACTCCTTGCTCAACGAAATGGACTCAACACCGCATATTAAACGCCTAAGAATGTACCTGACTCTTAAGTATCTTAAAACCTATGGATTGCTATGTCTCCGAAAGAGAATCAAGCATGTGTACAGGGACATAAACGCAGCAGTGATAGGATTGGAGAGGTTCGGTGAGCAAATGAAGACCCTTTGAAGTCATATTGCATGGTACCCATTCCACGGGTTTCAACTACCCAGGTTTAAGGTATTCTTCCTTCAGCTAAAACATGCATGTGGAACCTAGAGTATGATCAACCATGTGATCGGGAGACGTGTTCAAATATGTCTCAGTTTTCGTACCCTGGTACTCGGGTGCAACATTCCAGACGCTTTACTAACACTCTCCCGACTTGGAGAGTCAGTCCCTTTAACCTCCTGTTTGGCCCAGTTTGCAATTTCTGCGGAAGATGAACAGGAATAGCGAGAACCAATGAGAGACTAGCTGGAGGGGTCTGGACGGGCAAATTTAACTCTCATTTCCCACCAGGAAGAGGAAATAACCAAAGGCTCAGCGTGCCGTGCCGGAACCAGATTAGGGCCTGAAGCCATCCTGCGGTGTTGCGGCCAGCTCACAAGAAAACGAGTTGAAGAAAGGAGCTCAGGGGCACTGTAATTCACAAACCTGCAGAGTTATAAATGACAACTATCGTCCAAAAATATACTGAAGTAAGGCTGCCAAGAGGACTTGAAAGCGGGGCAGAATTGCAGGAAACCGATTTCAGGAGGTAGACTGGAATTGCATTGAAAGCATAGGAAAAGAGGCAGAACGTCCACAATGATGCACTTGGCCAAAAAGGGCGTATGCGTTTTTTCCTGAATATATTCAGGAAAAAACGCATACGCCCTTTTTGGCCAACCAAGCAAGCTTGCAAAGGAAATCTGCACTACAATGAAGTCTCACTTCCCCCCGGTCAAAAGGGCCAACTGAAAAAAGTGTAAAATCCAGAAAGGCAGGACAGGCCATGGAGAACTGGGAGCCTTGTTATGCTGATGGGCGGGATGTAAACTGCCAACAGACACTCGGGAGAAGTGTATGGTGTTTCCTGAAACATCTAAAAAACAAAGCAACAGAGCCTAGGGCACTTCCACTTATGGTCCTATAGCTTAGGGAAATTAAAATCAAAAAGACACAGCCACCCCAAAGTTTGGGACGCCTCTGTTTACAAGAACCTCGTTTACCGTACAAGTTCAATATCACAGAAAGTGAAAAATGGATAAAGAACTTGTGGTACTTACGTACAATGCAGTATCACTCAGCAGTGAAATCTATGTCATCAGGCCCGTAGCAGCACAATGAGTGGATTCAGGTACGATGATTCTAACTGAAATAAGTCACACAGAAAAAGAAACATCATAAGTTATCAGTAATACACGGAATGTAAACTTGGCTACACAGGAACTGAATTACAGAACAGAACAGGGTCTCAAATTTAGAAAACCAACTTATGCTTGTTTAAGGGTAAAGGTGAGTTGGGGTGCTGCATAAAACCAGAGATTGAAATGAGCACAGATAAAGTTCCTTAAGCCAAATATGGAATAGACAAGAGCTACTCCTTGCTCAACGAAATGGACTCAACACCCCATATTAAACGCCTAAGAATGTACCTGACTCTTAAGTATCTTAAAACCTATGGATTGCTATGTCTCCGAAAGAGAATCAAGCATGTGTACAGGGACATAAACGCAGCAGTGATAGGATTGGAGAGGTTCGGTGAGCAAATGAAGACCCTTTGAAGTCATATTGCATGGTACCCATTCCACGGGTTTCAACTACCCAGGTTTAAGGTATTCTTCCTTCAGCTAAAACATGCATGTGGAACCTAGAGTATGATCAACCATGTGATCGGGAGACGTGTTCAAATATGTCTCAGTTTTCGTACCCTGGTACTCGGGTGCAACATTCCAGACGCTTTACTAACACTCTCCCGACTTGGAGAGTCAGTCCCTTTAACCTCCTGTTTGGCCCAGTTTGCAATTTCTGCGGAAGATGAACAGGAATAGCGAGAACCAATGAGAGACTAGCTGGAGGTGTCTGGACGGGCAAATTTAACTCTCATTTCCCACCAGGAAGAGGAAATAACCAAAGGCTCAGCGTGCCGTGCCGGAACCAGATTAGGGCCTGAAGCCATCCTGCGGTGTTGCGGCCAGCTCACAAGAAAACGAGTTGAAGAAAGGAGCTCAGGGGCACTGTAATTCACAAACCTGCAGAGTTATAAATGACAACTATCGTCCAAAAATATACTGAAGTAAGGCTGCCAAGAGGACTTGAAAGCGGGGCAGAATTGCAGGAAACCGATTTCAGGAGGTAGACTGGAATTGCATTGAAAGCATAGGAAAAGAGGCAGAACGTCCACAATGATGCACTTGGCCAAAAAGGGCGTATGCGTTTTTTCCTGAATATATTCAGGAAAAAACGCATACGCCCTTTTTGGCCAACCAAGCAAGCTTGCAAAGGAAATCTGCACTACAATGAAGTCTCACTTCCCCCCGGTCAAAAGGGCCATCTGAAAAAAGTGTAAAATCCAGAAAGGCAGGACAGGCCATGGAGAACTGGGAGCCTTGTTATGCTGATGGGCGGGATGTAAACTGCCAACAGACACTCGGGAGAAGTGTATGGTGTTTCCTGAAACATCTAAAAAACAAAGCAACAGAGCCTAGGGCACTTCCACTTATGGTCCTATAGCTTAGGGAAATTAAAATCAAAAAGATACAGCCACCCCAATGTTTGGGACGCCTCTGTTTACAAGAACCTCGTTTACCGTACAAGTTCAATATCACAGAAAGTGAAAAATGGATAAAGAACATGTGGTACTTACGTACAATGCAGTATCACTCAGCAGTGAAATCTATGTCATCAGGCCCGTAGCAGCACAATGAGTGGATTCAGGTACGATGATTCTAACTGAAATAAGTCACACAGAAAAAGAAACATCATAAGATATCAGTAATACACGGAATGTAAACTTGGCTACACAGGAACTGAATTACAGAACAGAACAGGGTCTCAAATTTAGAAAACCAACTTATGCTTGTTTAAGGGTAAAGGTGAGTTGGGGTGCTGCATAAAACCAGAGATTGAAATGAGCACAGATAAAGTTCCTTAAGCCAAATATGGAATAGACAAGAGCTACTCCTTGCTCAACGAAATGGACTCAACACCGCATATTAAACGCCTAAGAATGTACCTGACTCTTAAGTATCTTAAAACCTATGGATTGCTATGTCTCCGAAAGAGAATCAAGCATGTGTACAGGGACATAAACGCAGCAGTGATAGGATTGGAGAGGTTCGGTGAGCAAATGAAGACCCTTTGAAGTCATATTGCATGGTACCCATTCCACGGGTTTCAACTACCCAGGTTTAAGGTATTCTTCCTTCAGCTAAAACATGCATGTGGAACCTAGAGTATAATCAACCATGTGATCGGGAGACGTGTTCAAATATGTCTCAGTTTTCGTACCCTGGTACTCGGGTGCAACATTCCAGACGCTTTACTAACACTCTCCCGACTTGGAGAGTCAGTCCCTTTAACCTCCTGTTTGGCCCAGTTTGCAATTTCTGCGGAAGATGAACAGGAATAGCGAGAACCAATGAGAGACTAGCTGGAGGTGTCTGGACGGGCAAATTTAACTCTCATTTCCCACCAGGAAGAGGAAATAACCAAAGGCTCAGCGTGCCGTGCCGGAACCAGATTAGGGCCTGAAGCCATCCTGCGGTGTTGCGGCCAGCTCACAAGAAAACGAGTTGAAGAAAGGAGCTCAGGGGCACTGTAATTCACAAACCTGCAGAGTTATAAATGACAACTATCGTCCAAAAATATACTGAAGTAAGGCTGCCAAGAGGACTTGAAAGCGGGGCAGAATTGCAGGAAACCGATTTCAGGAGGTAGACTGGAATTGCATTGAAAGCATAGGAAAAGAGGCAGAACGTCCACAATGATGCACTTGGCCAAAAAGGGCGTATGCGTTTTTTCCTGAATATATTCAGGAAAAAACGCATACGCCCTTTTTGGCCAACCAAGCAAGCTTGCAAAGGAAATCTGCACTACAATGAAGTCTCACTTCCCCCCCCCCCCGGTCAAAAGGGCCATCTGAAAAAAGTGTAAAATCCAGAAAGGCAGGACAGGCCATGGAGAACTGGGAGCCTTGTTATGCTGATGGGCGGGATGTAAACTGCCAACAGACACTCGGGAGAAGTGTATGGTGTTTCCTGAAACATCTAAAAAACAAAGCAACAGAGCCTAGGGCACTTCCACTTATGGTCCTATAGCTTAGGGAAATTAAAATCAAAAAGATACAGCCACCCCAATGTTTGGGACGCCTATGTTTACAAGAACCTCGTTTACCGTACAAGTTCAATATCACAGAAAGTGAAAAATGGATAAAGAACTTGTGGTACTTACGTACAATGCAGTATCACTCAGCAGTGAAATCTATGTCATCAGGCCCGTAGCAGCACAATGAGTGGATTCAGGTACGATGATTCTAACTGAAATAAGTCACACAGAAAAAGAAACATCATAAGATATCAGTAATACACGGAATGTAAACTTGGCTACACAGGAACTGAATTACAGAACAGAACAGGGTCTCAAATTTAGAAAACCAACTTATGCTTGTTTAAGGGTAAAGGTGAGTTGGGGTGCTGCATAAAACCAGAGATTGAAATGAGCACAGATAAAGTTCCTTAAGCCAAATATGGAATAGACAAGAGCTACTCCTTGCTCAACGAAATGGACTCAACACCGCATATTAAACGCCTAAGAATGTACCTGACTCTTAAGTATCTTAAAACCTATGGATTGCTATGTCTCCGAAAGAGAATCAAGCATGTGTACAGGGACATAACCGCAGCAGTGATAGGATTGGAGAGGTTCGGTGAGCAAATGAAGACCCTTTGAAGTCATATTGCATGGTACCCATTCCACGGGTTTCAACTACCCAGGTTTAAGGTATTCTTCCTTCAGCTAAAACATGCATGTGGAACCTAGAGTATGATCAACCATGTGATCGGGAGACGTGTTCAAATATGTCTCAGTTTTCGTACCCTGGTACTCGGGTGCAACATTCCAGACGCTTTACTAACACTCTCCCGACTTGGAGAGTCAGTCCCTTTAACCTCCTGTTTGGCCCAGTTTGCAATTTCTGCGGAAGATGAACAGGAATAGCGAGAACCAATGAGAGACTAGCTGGAGGTGTCTGGACGGGCAAATTTAACTCTCATTTCCCACCAGGAAGAGGAAATAACCAAAGGCTCAGCGTGCCGTGCCGGAACCAGATTAGGGCCTGAAGCCATCCTGCGGTGTTGCGGCCAGCTCACAAGAAAACGAGTTGAAGATAGGAGCTCAGGGGCACTGTAATTCACAAACCTGCAGAGTTATAAATGACAACTATCGTCCAAAAATATACTGAAGTAAGGCTGCCAAGAGGACTTGAAAGCGGGGCAGAATTGCAGGAAACCGATTTCAGGAGGTAGACTGGAATTGCATTGAAAGCATAGGAAAAGAGGCAGAACGTCCACAATGATGCACTTGGCCAAAAAGGGCGTATGCGTTTTTTCCTGAATATATTCAGGAAAAAACGCATACGCCCTTTTTGGCCAACCAAGCAAGCTTGCAAAGGAAATCTGCACTACAATGAAGTCTCACTTCCCCCCGGTCAAAAGGGCCATCTGAAAAAAGTGTAAAATCCAGAAAGGCAGGACAGGCCATGGAGAACTGAAAGCCTTGTTATGCTGATGGGCGGGATGTAAACTGCCAACAGACACTCGGGAGAAGTGTATGGTGTTTCCTGAAACATCTAAAAAACAAAGCAACAGAGCCTAGGGCACTTCCACTTATGGTCCTATAGCTTAGGGAAATTAAAATCAAAAAGACACAGCCACCCCAAAGTTTGGGACGCCTCTGTTTACAAGAACCTCGTTTACCGTACAAGTTCAATATCACAGAAAGTGAAAAATGGATAAAGAACTTGTGGTACTTACGTACAATGCAGTATCACTCAGCAGTGAAATCTATGTCATCAGGCCCGTAGCAGCACAATGAGTGGATTCAGGTACGATGATTCTAACTGAAATAAGTCACACAGAAAAAGAAACATCATAAGATATCAGTAATACACGGAATGTAAACTTGGCTACACAGGAACTGAATTGCAGAACAGAACAGGGTCTCAAATTTAGAAAACCAACTTATGCTTGTTTAAGGGTAAAGGTGAGTTGGGGTGCTGCATAAAACCAGAGATTGAAATGAGCACAGATAAAGTTCCTTAAGCCAAATATGGAATAGACAAGAGCTACTCCTTGCTCAACGAAATGGACTCAACACCGCATATTAAACGCCTAAGAATGTACCTGACTCTTAAGTATCTTAAAACCTATGGATTGCTATGTCTCCGAAAGAGAATCAAGCATGTGTACAGGGACATAACCGCAGCAGTGATAGGATTGGAGAGGTTCGGTGAGCAAATGAAGACCCTTTGAAGTCATATTGCATGGTACCCATTCCACGGGTTTCAACTACCCAGGTTTAAGGTATTCTTCCTTCAGCTAAAACATGCATGTGGAACCTAGAGTATGATCAACCATGTGATCGGGAGACGTGTTCAAATATGTCTCAGTTTTCGTACCCTGGTACTCGGGTGCAACATTCCAGACGCTTTACTAACACTCTCCCGACTTGGAGAGTCAGTCCCTTTAACCTCCTGTTTGGCCCAGTTTGCAATTTCTGCGGAAGATGAACAGGAATAGCGAGAACCAATGAGAGACTAGCTGGAGGTGTCTGGACGGGCAAATTTAACTCTCATTTCCCACCAGGAAGAGGAAATAACCAAAGGCTCAGCGTGCCGTGCCGGAACCAGATTAGGGCCTGAAGCCATCCTGCGGTGTTGCGGCCAGCTCACAAGAAAACGAGTTGAAGAAAGGAGCTCAGGGGCACTGTAATTCACAAACCTGCAGAGTTATAAATGACAACTATCGTCCAAAAATATACTGAAGTAAGGCTGCCAAGAGGACTTGAAAGCGGGGCAGAATTGCAGGAAACCGATTTCAGGAGGTAGACTGGAATTGCATTGAAAGCATAGGAAAAGAGGCAGAACGTTCACAATGATGCACTTGGCCAAAAAGGGCGTATGCGTTTTTTCCTGAATATATTCAGGAAAAAACGCATACGCCCTTTTTGGCCAACCAAGCAAACTTGCAAAGGAAATCTGCACTACAATGAAGTCTCACTTCCCCCCAGTCAAAAGGGCCATCTGAAAAAAGTGTAAAATCCAGAAAGGCAGGACAGGCCATGGAGAACTGGGAGCCTTGTTATGCTGATGGGCGGGATGTAAATTGCCAACAGACACTGGGGAGAAGTGTATGGTGTTTCCTGAAACATCTGAAAAACAAAGCAACAGAGCCTAGGGCACTTCCACTTATGGTCCTATAGCTTAGGGAAATTAAAATCAAAACGACACAGCCACCCCAAAGTTTGGGACGCCTCTGTTTACAAGAACCTCGTTTACCGTACAAGTTCAATATCAGAGAAAGTGAAAAATGGATAAAGAACTTGTGGTACTTACGTACAATGCAGTATCACTCAGCAGTGAAATCTATGTCATCAGGCCCGTAGCAGCACAATGAGTGGATTCAGGTACGATGATTCTAACTGAAATAAGTCACACAGAAAAAGAAACATCATAAGATATCAGTAATACACGGAATGTAAACTTGGCTACACAGGAACTGAATTACAGAACAGAACAGGGTCTCAAATTTAGAAAACCAACTTATGCTTGTTTAAGGGTAAAGGTGAGTTGGGGTGCTGCATAAAACCAGAGATTGAAATGAGCACAGATAAAGTTCCTTAAGCCAAATATGGAATAGACAAGAGCTACTCCTTGCTCAACGAAATGGACTCAACACCGCATATTAAACGCCTAAGAATGTACCTGACTCTTAAGTATCTTAAAACTTATGGATTGCTATGTCTCCGAAAGAGAATCAAGCATGTGTACAGGGACATAAACGCAGCAGTGATAGGATTGGAGAGGTTCGGTGAGCAAATGAAGACCCTTTGAAGTCATATTGCATGGTACCCATTCCACGGGTTTCAACTACCCAGGTTTAAGGTATTCTTCCTTCAGCTAAAACATGCATGTGGAACCTAGAGTATGATCAACAATGTGATCGGGAGACGTGTTCAAATATGTCTCAGTTTTCGTACCCTGGTACTCGGGTGCAACATTCCAGACGCTTTACTAACACTCTCCCGACTTGGAGAGTCAGTCCCTTTAACCTCCTGTTTGGCCCAGTTTGCAATTTCTGCGGAAGATGAACAGGAATAGCGAGAACCAATGAGAGACTAGCTGGAGGTGTCTGGACGGGCAAATTTAACTCTCATTTCCCACCAGGAAGAGGAAATAACCAAAGGCTCAGCGTGCCATGCCGGAACAAGATTAGGGCCTGAAGCCATCCTGCGGTGTTGAGGCCAGGTCACAAGAAAGCGAGTTGAAGAAAGGGGCTCAGGGGCACTGTAATTCACAAACCTGCAGAGTTATAAATGACAGCTATCGTCCAAAAATATACTGAAGTAAGGCTGCCAAGAGGACTTGAAAGCGGGGCAGAATTGCAGGAAACCGATTTCAGGAGGTAGACTGGAATTGCATTGAAAGCATAGGAAAAGAGGCAGAACGTCCACAATGATGCACTTGGCCGAAAAGGGCGTATGCGTTTTTTCCTGAATATATTCAGGAAGAAACGCATACGCCCTTTTTGGCCAACCAAGCAAACTTGCAAAGGAAATCTGCACTACAATGAAGTCTCACTTCCCCCCGGTCAAAAGGGCCATCTGAAAAAAGTGTAAAATGCAGAAAGGCAGAACAGGCCATGGAGAACTGGGAGCCTTGTTATGATGATGGGCGGGATGTAAATTGCCAACAGACACTCGGGAGAAGTGTATGGTGTTTCCTGAAACATCTAAAAAACAAAGCAACAGAGCCTAGGGCACTTCCACTTATGGTCCTATAGCTTAGGGAAATTAAAATCAAAAAGATACAGCCACCCCAATGTTTGGGACGCCTCTGTTTACAAGAACCTCGTTTACCGTACAAGTTCAATATCACAGAAAGTGAAAAATGGATAAAGAACTTGTGGTACTTACGTACAATGCAGTATCACTCAGCAGTGAAATCTATGTCATCAGGCCCGTAGCAGCACAATGAGTGGATTCAGGTACGATGATTCTAACTGAAATAAGTCACACAGAAAAAGAAACATCATAAGATATCACTAATACACGGAATGTAAACTTGGCTACACAGGAACTGAATTACAGAACAGAACAGGGTCTCAAATTTAGAAAACCAACTTATGCTTGTTTAAGGGTAAAGGTGAGTTGGGATGCTGCATAAAACCAGAGATTGAAATGAGCACAGATAAAGTTCCTTAAGCCAAATATGGAATAGACAAGAGCTACTCCTTGCTCAACGAAATGGACTCAACACCGCATATTAAACGCCTAAGAATGTACCTGACACTTAAGTATCTTAAAACCTATGGATTGCTATGTCTCCGAAAGAGAATCAAGCATGTGTACAGGGACATAAACGCAGCAGTGATAGGATTGGAGAGGTTCGGTGAGCAAATGAAGACCCTTTGAAGTCATATTGCATGGTACCCATTCCACGGGTTTCAACTACCCAGGTTTAAGGTATTCTTCCTTCAGCTAAAACATGCATGTGGAACCTAGAGTATGATCAACCATGTGATCGGGAGACGTGTTCAAATATGTCTCAGTTTCCGTACCCTGGTACTCGGGTGCAACATTCCAGACGCTTTACTAACACTCTCCCGACTTGGAGAGTCAGTCCCTTTAACCTCCTGTTTGGCCCAGTTTGCAATTTCTGCGGAAGATGAACAGGAATAGCGAGAACCAATGAGAGACTAGCTGGAGGTGTCTGGACGGGCAAATTTAACTCTCATTTCCCACCAGGAAGAGGAAATAACCAAAGGCTCAGCGTGCCGTGCCGGAACCAGATTAGGGCCTGAAGCCATCCTGCGGTGTTGCGGCCAGCTCACAAGAAAACGAGTTGAAGAAAGGAGCTCAGGGGCACTGTAATTCACAAACCTGCAGAGTTATAAATGACAACTATCGTCCAAAAATATACTGAAGTAAGGCTACCAAGAGGACTTGAAAGCGGAGCAGAATTGCAGGAAACCGATTTCAGGAGGTAGACTGGAATTGCATTGAAAGCATAGGAAAAGAGGCAGAACGTCCACAATGATGCACTTGGCCAAAAAGGGCGTATGCGTTTTTTCCTGAATATATTCAGGAAAAAACGCATACGCCCTTTTTGGCCAACCAAGCAAGCTTGCAAAGGAAATCTGCACTACAATGAAGTCTCACTTCCGCCCGGTCAAAAGGGTCATCTGAAAAAAGTGTAAAATCCAGAAAGGCAGGACAGGCCATGGAGAACTGGGAGCCTTGTTATGCTGATGGGCGGGATGTAAATTGCCAACAGACACTCAGGAGAAGTGTATGGTGTTTCCTGAAACATCTAAAAAACAAAGCAACAGAGCCTAGGGCACTTCCACTTATGGTCCTATAGCTTAGGGAAATTAAAATCAAAAAGATACAGCCACCCCAATGTTTGGGACGCCTCTGTTTACAAGAACCTCGTTTACCGTACAAGTTCAATATCACAGAAAGTGAAAAATGGATAAAGAACTTGTGGTACTTACGTACAATGCAGTATCACTCAGCAGTGAAATCTATGTCATCAGGCCCGTAGCAGCACAATGAGTGGATTCAGGTACGATGATTCTAACTGAAATAAGTCACACAGAAAAAGAAACATCATAAGATATCAGTAATACACGGAATGTAAACTTGGCTACACAGGAACTGAATTACAGAACAGAACAGGGTCTCAAATTTAGAAAACCAACTTATGCTTGTTTAAGGGTAAAGGTGAGTTGGGGTGCTGCATAAAACCAGAGATTGAAATGAGCACAGATAAAGTTCCTTAAGCCAAATATGGAATAGACAAGAGCTACTCCTTGCTCAACGAAATGGACTCAACACCGCATATTAAACGCCTAAGAATGTACCTGACACTTAAGTATCTTAAAACCTATGGATTGCTATGTCTCCGAAAGAGAATCAAGCATGTGTACAGGGACATAAACGCAGCAGTGATAGGATTGGAGAGGTTCGGTGAGCAAATGAAGACCCTTTGAAGTCATATTGCATGGTACCCATTCCACGGGTTTCAACTACCCAGGTTTAAGGTATTCTTCCTTCAGCTAAAACATGCATGTGGAACCTAGAGTATGATCAACCATGTGATCGGGAGACGTGTTCAAATATGTCTCAGTTTTCGTACCCTGGTACTCGGGTGCAACATTCCAGACGCTTTACTAACACTCTCCCGACTTGGAGAGTCAGTCCCTTTAACCTCCTGTTTGGCCCAGTTTGCAATTTCTGCGGAAGATGAACAGGAATAGCGAGAACCAATGAGAGACTAGCTGGAGGTGTCTGGACGGGCAAATTTAACTCTCATTTCCCACCAGGAAGAGGAAATAACCAAAGGCTCAGCATGCCGTGCCGGAACCAGATTAGGGCCTGAAGCCATCCTGCGGTGTTGCGGCCAGCTCCCAAGAAAGCGAGTTGAATAAAGGAGCTCAGGGGCACTGTAATTCACAAACCTGCAGAGTTATAAATGACAACTATCGTCCAAAAATATACTGAAGTAAGGCTGCCAAGAGGACTTGAAAGCGGGGCAGAATTGCAGGAAACCGATTTCAGGAGGTAGACTGGAATTGCATTGAAAGCATAGGAAAAGAGGCAGAACGTCCACAATGATGCACTTGGCCAAAAAGGGGCGTATGCGTTTTTTCCTGAATATATTCAGGAAAAAACGCATACGCCCTTTTTGGCCAACCAAGCAAGCTTGCAAAGGAAATCTGCACTACAATGAAGTCTCACTTCCCCCCGGTCAAAAGGGCCATCTGAAAAAAGTGTAAAATCCAGAAAGGCAGGACAGGCCATGGAGAACTGGGAGCCTTGTTATGCTGATGGGCGGGATGTAAATTGCCAACAGACACTAGGGAGAAGTGTATGGTGTTTCCTGAAACATCTAAAAAACAAAGCAACAGAGCCTAGGGCACTTCCACTTATGGTCCTATAGCTTAGGGAAATTAAAATCAAAAAGATACAGCCACCCCAATGTTTGGGACGCCTCTGTTTACAAGAACCTCGTTTACCGTACAAGTTCAAAATCACAGAAAGTGAAAAATGGATAAAGAACTTGTGGTACTTACGTACAATGCAGTATCACTCAGCAGTGTAATCTATGTCATCAGGCCCGTAGCAGCACAATGAGTGGATTCAGGTACGATGATTCTAACTGAAATAAGTCACACAGAAAAAGAAACATCATAAGATATCAGTAATACACGGAATGTAAACTTGGCTACACAGGAACTGAATTACAGAACAGAACAGGGTCTCAAATTTAGAAAACCACCTTATGCTTGTTTAAGGGTAAAGGTGAGTTGGGGTGCTGCATAAAACCAGAGATTGAAATGAGCACAGATAAAGTTCCTTAAGCCAAATATGGAATAGACAAGAGCTACTCCTTGCTCAACGAAATGGACTCAACACCGCATATTAAACGCCTAAGAATGTACCTGACTCTTAAGTATCTTAAAACCTATGGATTGCTATGTCTCCGAAAGAGAATCAAGCATGTGTACAGGGACGTAAACGCAGCAGTGATAGGATTGGAGAGGTTCGGTGAGCAAATGAAGACCCTTTGAAGTCATATTGCATGGTACCCATTCCACGGGTTTCAACTACCCAGGTTTAAGGTATTCTTCCTTCAGCTAAAACATGCATGTGGAACCTAGAGTATGATCAACCATGTGATCGGGAGACGTGTTCAAATATGTCTCAGTTTTCGTACCCTGGTACTCGGGTGCAACATTCCAGACGCTTTACTAACACTCTCCCGACTTGGAGAGTCAGTCCCTTTAACCTCCTGTTTGGCCCAGTTTGCAATTTCTGCGGAAGATGAACAGGAATAGCGAGAACCAATGAGAGACTAGCTGGAGGTGTCTGGACGGGCAAATTTAACTCTCATTTCCCACCAGGAAGAGGAAATAACCAAAGGCTCAGCATGCCGTGCCGGAACCAGATTAGGGCCTGAAGCCATCCTGCGGTGTTGCGGCCAGCTCACAAGAAAACGAGTTGAAGAAAGGAGCTCAGGGGCACTGTAATTCACAAACCTGCAGAGTTATAAATGACAACTATCGTCCAAAAATATACTGAAGTAAGGCTGCCAAGAGGACTTGAAAGCGGGGCAGAATTGCAGGAAACCGATTTCAGGAGGTAGACTGGAATTGCATTGAAAGCATAGGAAAAGAGGCAGAACGTCCACAATGATGCACTTGGCCAAAAAGGGGCGTATGCGTTTTTTCCTGAATATATTCAGGAAAAAACGCATACGCCCTTTTTGGCCAACCAAGCAAGCTTGCAAAGGAAATCTGCACTACAATGAAATCTCACTTCCCCCGGTCAAAAGGGCCATCTGAAAAAAGTGTAAAATGCAGAAAGGCAGGACAGGCCATGGAGAACTGGGAGCCTTGTTATGCTGATGGGCGGGATGTAAATTGCCAACAGCCACTCGGGAGAAGTGTATGGTGTTTCCTGAAACATCTAAAAAACAAAGCAACAGAGCCTAGGGCACTTCCACTTATGGTCCTATAGCTTAGGGAAATTAAAATCAAAAAGATACAGCCACCCCAATGTTTGGGACGCCTCTGTTTACAAGAACCTCGTTTACCGTACAAGTTCAATATCACAGAAAGTGAAAAATGGATAAAGAACTTGTGGTACTTACGTACAATGCAGTATCACTCAGCAGTGAAATCTATGTCATCAGGCCCGTAGCAGCACAATGAGTGGATTCAGGTACGATGATTCTAACTGAAATAAGTCACACAGAAAAAGAAACATCATAAGATATCAGTAATACACGGAATGTAAACTTGGCTACACAGGAACTGAATTACAGAACAGAACAGGGTCTCAAATTTAGAAAACCAACTTATGCTTGCTTAAGGGTAAAGGTGAGTTGGGGTGCTGCATAAAACCAGAGATTGAAATGAGCACAGATAAAGTTCCTTAAGCCAAATATGGAATAGACAAGAGCTACTCCTTGCTCAACGAAATGGACTCAACACCAAATATTAAACGCCTAAGAATGTACCTGACTCTTAAGTATCTTAAAACCTATGGATTGCTATGTCTCCGAAAGAGAATCAAGCATGTGTACAGGGACATAAACGCAGCAGTGATAGGATTGGAGAGGTTCGGTGAGCAAATGAAGACCCTTTGAAGTCATATTGCATGGTACCCATTCCACGGGTTTCAACTACCCAGGTTTAAGGTATTCTTCCTTCAGCTAAAACATGCATGTGGAACCCAGAGTATGATCAACCGTGTGAACGGGAGACGTGTTCAAATATGTCTCAGTTTTCGTACCCTGGTACACGGGTGCAACATTCCAGACGCTTTACTAACACTCTCCCGACTTGGAGAGTCAGTCCCTTTAACCTCCTGTTTGGCCCAGTTTGCAATTTCTGCGGAAGATGAACAGGAATAGCGAGAACCAATGAGAGACTAGCTGGAGGTCTCTGGACGGGCAAATTTAACTCTCATTTCCCACCAGGAAGAGGAATTAACCAAAGGCTCGGCGTGCCGTGCCGGAACCAGATTAGGGCCTGAAGCCATCCTGCGGTGTTGCGGCCAGCTCACAAGAAAGCGAGTTGAAGAAAGGAGCTCAGGGGCACTGTAATTCACAAACCTGCAGAGTTATAAATGACAACTATCGTCCTAAAATATACTGAAGTAAGGCTGCCAAGAGGACTTGAAAGCAGAGCAGAATTGCAGGAAACCGATTTCAGGAGGTACACTGGAATTGCATTGAAAGCATAGGAAAAGAGGCAGAACGTCCACAATGATGCACGTGGCCAAAAAGGACGTATGCGTTTTTTCCTGAATATATTCAGGAAAAAACGCATACGCCCTTTTTGGCCAACCAAGCAAACTTGCAAAGGAAATCTGCACTACAATGAAGTCTCACTTCCCCCCGGTCAAAAGGGCCATCTGAAAAAAGTGTAAAATCCAGAAAGGCAGGACAGGCCATGGAGAACTGGGAGCCTTGTTATGCTGATGGGTGGGATGTACATTGCCAACAGACACTCGGGAGAAGTGTATGGTGTTTCCTGAAACATCTAAAAAACAAAGCAACAGAGCCTAGGGCACTTCCACTTATGGCCCTATAGCTTAGGGAAATTAAAATCAAAAAGATACAGCCACCCCAAAGTTTGGGACGCCTCTGTTTACAAGAACCTCGTTTACCGTACAAGTTCAATATCACAGAAAGTGAAAAATGGATAAAGAACTTGTGGTACTTACGTACAATGCAGTATCACTCAGCAGTGAAATCTATGTCATCAGGCCCGTAGCAGCACAATGAGTGGATTCGGTACGATGATTCTAACTGAAATAAGTCACACAGAAAAAGAAACATCATAAGATATCAGTAATACACGGAATGTAAACTTGGCTACACAGGAACTGAATTACAGAACAGAACAGGGACTCAAATTTAGAAAACCAACTTATGCTTGCTTAAGGGTAAAGGTGAGTTGGGATGCTGCATAAAAGCAGAGATTGAAATGAGCACAGATAAAGTTCCTTAAGCCAAATATGGAATAGACAAGAGCTACTCCTTGCTCAACGAAATGGACTCAACACCGCATATTAAACGCCTAAGAATGTACCTGACTCTTAAGTATCTTAAAACCTGTGGATTGCTATGTCTCCGAAAGAGAATCAAGCATGTGTACAGGGACATAAACGCAGCAGTGATAGGATTGGAGAGGTTCGGTGAGCAAATGAAGACCCTTTGAAGTCATACTGCATGGTACCCATTCCACGGGTTTCAACTCTCCAGGTTTAAGGTATTCTTCCTTCAGCTAAAACATGCATGTGGAACCTAGAGTATGATCAACCATGTGATCGGGAGACGTGTTCAAATATGTCTCAGTTTTCGTACCCTGGTACTCGGGTGCAACATTCCAGACGCTTTACTAACACTCTCCCGACTTGGAGAGTCAGTCCCTTTAACCTCCTGTTTGGCCCAGTTTGCAATTTCTGCGGAAGATGAACAGGAATAGCGAGAACCAATGAGAGACTAGCTGGAGGTGTCTGGACGGGCAAATTTAACTCTCATTTCCCACCAGGAAGAGGAAATAACCAAAGGCTCAGCATGCCGTGCCGGAACCAGATTAGGGCCTGAAGCCATCCTGCGGTGTTGCGGCCAGCTCACAAGAAAGCGAGTTGAAGAAAGGAGCTCAGGGGCACTGTAATTCACAAACCTGCAGAGTTATAAATGACAGCTATCATCCAAAAATATACTGAAGTAAGGCTGCCAAGAGGACTTGAAAGCGGGGCAGAATTGCAGGAAACCGATTTCAGGAGGTAGACTGGAATTGCATTGAAAGCATAGGAAAAGAGGCAGAACGTCCACAATGATGCACTTGGCCAAAAAGGGCGTATGCGTTTTTTCCTGAATATATTCAGGAAAAAACGCATACGCCCTTTTTGGCCAACGAAACAAACTTGCAAAGGAAATCTGCACTACAATGAAGTCTCACTTCCCCCCCGGTCAAAAGGGCCATCTGAAAAAAGTGTAAAATCCAGAAAGGCAGGACAGGCCATGGAGAACTGGGAGCCTTGTTATGCTGATGGGCGGGATGTAAATTGCCAACAGCCACTGGGGAGAAGTGTATGGTGTTTCCTGAAACATCTAAGAAACAAAGCAACAGAGCCTAGGGCACTTTCACTTATGGTCCTATAGCTTAGGGAAATTAAAATCAAAAAGACACAGCCACCCCAAAATTTGGGACGCCTCTGTTTACAAGAACCTCGTTTACCGTACAAGTTCTCTATCACAGAAAGTGAAAAATGGATAAAGAACTTGTGGTACTTACGTACAATGCAGTATCACTCAGCAATGAAATCTATGTCATCAGGCCCGTAGCAGCATAATGAGTGGATTCAGGTACGATGATTCTAACTGAAATAAGTCACACAGAAAAAGAAACATCATAAGATATCACTAATACACGGAATGTAAACTTGGCTACACAGGAACTGAATTCCAAAACAGAACAGGGTCTCAAATTTAGAAAACCAACTTATGCTTGCTTAAGGGGAAAGGTGAGTTGGGGTGCTGCATAAAACCAGAGCTTGAACTGAGCACAGATCAAGTTACTTAAGCCAAATATGGAATAGACAAGAGCTACTCCTTGCTCAACGAAATGGACTCAACACCCCATATTAAACGCTTAAGAATGTACCTGACTAGTAAGTATCTTAAAACCTATGGATTGCTATGTCTCCATAAGAGAATCAAGCGTGTGTACAGGGGCATAAACGCAGCAGTGATAGGATTGGAGAGGTTCGGTGAGCAAATGAAGACCCTTTGAAGTCATATTGCATGGTACCCATTACACGGGTCTCAACTCTCCAGGTTTAAGGTATTCTT